>NC_134589.1:33897839-34142839 GCF_037038515.1 Microtus pennsylvanicus | reverse complement strand
ATGTGACACACCACATGTGGGTTCTGGCACTTGAACCCTGGTCCTTTACAAGAGCAACAAGTGCTGTTAACCACTGAGCCATCCCTCCAACAACGTGAGCTCTAAGTCATAAGTTATGATGAAGTTGGGTGTAAGGCGTGCACAACTGTAGTTCAAACACTAGGGAGGTAGAAGTAAAAGGCTCATACATTCATAGTCATCCTCTTCCACAAGTTGCAACCCGCCTGTATAGGGTCAGATCTCAGCACCAGCAGTTTCGATATATTAACAGGTTTTCTTTTCTTTTTATTTAGGCAAAATATCAAGGAAATATATTAACAGTTTTAACTGTGTTTAACATACGTGCCATTTTGTTGATGGGAGAAGATGCGGGTCAAAGAATCCCAGGCTAACTTTAAAATATTATATTTTCTTTATTATAAGGGGCAAACTCACAAAACAGAAATGAGAAAGCCAACCTAAGCTGTGTAGCAAGGGAACCAGAAAGCAAGAACCCTGGACTGGCCAGTTTTTTTTTTTCTGGATAACCAGAAAGTCATGTCCTAACCTGGTCCAACCTCTTAAAGATCATTGACTGACAGAGGTCCCCATCACCTTCCCCTTTTGTCTAAATAAAAGAGTTCCAAACCCAATACAAAACTATAATACACACCAGGAACAAATATCAAGTTTAAAATTAGATTACAACCATTATGAGCAATATTAATCAAGGAACACATGACAAATGTTTTATTAAACATTCTATTCTAACGGGTCTGTCTTGCGCTGGAAATGCCTAGATCATAAGAGGAATGTGACTATGACTATCTAATCTTCAACCCCATCAAAGGCCTGAGAAGGGACATAATATTACTTGAGTAGGCAGGAAGTGCAATCAAGCAGCTTCCAAAGGGAGCAGTATATGACAGAGACAACTGGCTACCTGAGCAATCACCCAAAGTTTCATTTGCAGTGTTAAAACAACCAACTTTGGCTAAGGCCTAGCGTAACTTACAGACCATTTTTGGAGGCAGGAAAATTTTTAGAACTTTCTTACCCTGTCTTGGCAAGGTTTGGCAGTCTTTTTTCTTGTGTCCCGCTTATTTAGTCCAGACACCATAAACTTTGTCAGTGATTGAGGCATGGGCAGTTCCTTGCCCAAAGGCCAATTGTGCCAAGAAGAAGACAAACTCCAAGTGGAGTGTCTTTGGTGTTCAACACTTTTTCGGGATAGATTGGTGCTGTCAGGAACAGTTGTGTCTCACGTCAACAGAACCCTAAGTTATTTAAATACCATGTTTTACAGATCCTTGAAATGGTTGAACATTACCTATCTATGCAGAATACAATCTCTATGCCTCTAAAGAACCTAATTAATCTGACTATATGTATAACAAACATGAATGACTATTGACCTATAATACTTAATACTTTTGTAACTTTATGTCAGAATATTAAACAATTTTTAAACAACTGCAGTAAAGGAGGACAATGACCTGAACATGTCCGTGGATGGCACTGATGCACACATCTTTATTACTTACTGTGCTGTATGTTCTTTCTCAGCTTACCCATATCTAGTTTCTTTCCCTTTTGTAGCGCTTCAGATAGCATAGTAATTTCTTTTCTGTTTGCCTTTTGAGACAGGGTTTCTCTGTGCAACAGCCCTGCCTGTCCTGGAAGTCAATTTGTAGCCCAGGCTGATCTGGAACTCACAGAGGTCCATCTGTCTCTGCCTCCCGAGTGCTCGGATTAAAGGTGTGGGCCACCTCTGCCCAGCTTTAGTCCTTTTTCAGTAATGGCAAGAACAGGCTCCTGTCTCTGGGGAATCTCTCCGTGTTCAAGGTAGGACTACAGCGTTTTAAAAGGCAAAACTGAATTACATCAGTGCTCGGGGGAGGCGGGTTACATTAGTGAGAGATTTAGAGTGTCCTGTTAACAGTTGCTTTCTTTGCAAGGTTCAGATGTGTCTTCCAGACACTATGTAATGATTTGGACCACAACCAAGGTCATGGGCAGTCCTGAAGTGTTGCCAGGGTGGAGGTATCTGCTCGAGGTGGAAGACTTAGAAGTGATCAGGTAGACAAAAAATAAAGTTGGCACAAGATAGCATTCCTTAGTCATTCCATCGTGCTGTTTCCAGGAAAAGAGGACAATTCTTGTTCCTACCTGAAAGTTGCGAGAATTAAACTTAGTAGTTGAGGGAAGCTGTTTCATGGTTTTCCCTGACATGTTTAGTTTTGAAAATAGGTTACTGCCGGCAAGACTTTGTGAAGCTTAGGAGTGTTGTTTGTTTTTAAAGATTTATTTAGGGGGCTGGAGAGATGGCTCAGCGGTTGGGAACGCTGACTGTTCTTTCAGAGGTCCTGAGTTCGGTTCCCAGCGGCCACATGGTGGCTCACAACCATCTGTGGTGAAATCTGGTGCCCCCTTCTAGGGTGCAGGTATGCACATAGGCAGAACACTGTATACATAATAAATAAATGAACCAAAAAAAGGGGAAAAAAGATTTCTTTATTTTATGTATATGGTGCTCTATCTACACAAAGAGCGTACATACCAGAAGAGGAGAGCATCAGATCTTACTATAAATGGTTGTGAGCCACCATCTGGTTGCTGTGAATTGAACTCAGGACCTCTGGAGGACCTGGCAATGTCCTTAACTGCTGAGCCATCTCTCGAACCCCATTTCCTATTTGTTTCTTTTAAGTTTCAATGAGAGCATTTAATTGGCCTGGCTAGTTTGTTTTTAGTTCTGGTTGCAATGGGTAGAAGTATTCTTTTGGTCTGTGAAGGTACTGCAGGCACACAAAAGGTCCCACACACTTTTATAAAGTTCTGTGTGCAGTTTGACATGGGTGCTGGGAACCAAACTCAGACTTCCCTGCCAAGAGCAGCAAAACAATGTCTCCAGCCCCGCACTAGTCAGCACACTCCGGGGCTGCATGTTTTGTGACAAGAGTCGATTTAAATCCGGGCAACATTTGACAAGTCCTTATGGAAATTTTGTGGTTGACAGAATTCTCTTGGCAATTTTGGGAAATAGAAACACCAAGGATTTGATTGATTCTCTTAAAAACAGCAGCGATTCTGACAACAACCTATCTTGCTGCCTTCCTGAGAGCAGTCTTCCGACACTTCACGATAAACCCATGCCGAAGCTTTTGTTAACAGCAAAAGATGCAAGAAAAAGCGTGAAATCTCTTTATCGTTGTGGTGGTAGGGAGGAGTGGTTTAAGAGTTAATGCGGCCGGAAGAGAAATGCGAAGGAGAAAAACCTGGAGAGAAAACGTCACTAAAAGGGGCGGGGATATGCAGATAATCCAAAGCAGGTCTATGTTCTAGTACTTTTTTGGACGGAAATATTTTTAGCAAGTGTTTACAAGTGTGTGCTCTCATCGGTATAACTTAAAAACTTGTGTAGTCTCGAGAGAAAGGGCAAAGGAATTTGTAATATAATTGACCGTGACTTATTAGTGTGTCGATGATCAGGGTGAAGTAGAACTGAGGCCTGAAGAACTCATACTTACCTGGCCGGGGAGATACCATGATCACGAAGGTGGTTTTCCCAGGGCGAGGCTTATCCATTGCACTCCGGATGTGCTGACCCCTGCGATTTCCCCAAATGCGGGAAACTCGACTGCATAATTTGTGGTAGTGGGGGACTGCGTTCGCGCTCTCCCCTGATATTGTAGTTTAAAGTTAGGTCTTTAAGGAAACAACTTACATTATGTTGAGAGGTTTCGAGATAGGGTTTCTGTGGTTTTGAAACCTATTCTTAAATTAGCTCTTGTAGCCTGGTCCCTAACCCACGGCGATCCGCCTGCCTGTGCCTCCCGAGTACTAGCTGCAGCACACTTTTTTGTATTAAGGCTATTAAATGGCTTTTAGAAAACATTCTGTAGTGTGAAAGTGTATCTTGGAAAAAAAACGCTTAGTGGAACTTCTCAGCAGCAATTTACATTGTTTGAGTCTCCTGACGAAATTTAAATTATTTTAAAATTGTACTCTGGCTTCATTTCACAATCTTAATTCCTCTTTATGTAGTCCATAGTTATGCCCTTGATGTTTGCAATTTTTGATATTTGGAGATCTTTGTATAACCCAGGTTACCATTTATCTGCCCTCCTTAGACTGAGCATTGTGATGACAGTGGTGTGATTTTAACGATCTCAGTATTTGTCACAGTATGTGACTTAGTATGTGACGTAGTCTATTTTGCTAAAAACAAAATGACTGGATAATTTATTTTTTTAAATATTTATTTATTTATTATGTATACAACAGTCTGTCTGCAGGCCAGAAGAGGGCACTAGACCCCATTACAGATGGTTGTGAGCCACCATGTGGTTGATGGGAATTGAACTCAGGACCTTTGGAAGAGCAGGCAATGCTCTTAACCACTGAGCCATCTCTCCAGCCTGGATAATTTATAATATAAAATTCTTCATGTGTATGGTAGTTTAAATTAGAATGGCCTCCATAGGCTTATAGGTTTGAATACTTGGTCTCTCCATTGGTGGGTGTTTGGAAAAAATTAGAAAGTGTGTTCTTGGGGCTGGAGAGATGGCTCAGAGGTTAAGAGCATTCTCTGCTCTTCCAAAGTTCCTGAGTTCAATTCCCAGCAACCACATGTAATGGGGTCTGGTGCCCTCTTCTGGCCTGAAGGCATAAACACAGACAGAATATTGTATACATAATAAATAAATAAATAGGAAAAAAAAAGAAAGTGTGTTCTTTTTGGAGGCAGAGGTAGGCATATATCTGTGCCGGGCCAGTCAGTGCTACATAGTGAGACCCTGGCTACAAACAAAAGTAACAAAGATAGGTGATTTGTTTATTTTAGAAATGGCCTCTGTAGACTACAGTAGTCTTAAACGCCTGGCCTCAGCAGAACTACAGCATGAACTACAACACCCTGCCTTTTGGAGGGTGGGGAAAGGCGCACAAATGGGGTTTCTTGAGTGCACCGCCATGCCCACGTTTTGTTTTTGAGAAAGGATCTTACGTAACCCAGGTTAGTCTGGAACTGTATATGTAGCCCAGGCTGGCATCAACATCTGCACTGATAATCCTACCTCGGCCTGCCAAATGCTGGGATTATTACAGGTGTTAATTGCCATATCCAGTAGAGATTTATTTCTCATAGCTGTGGAAGTTAGAAGTCTAGAGGAGCTGCATCTAGTTGAGAGCTCTTTTCCTGCCTTATCCTGTGGCATGTGGCAGACAGAAGAGGAGGAGGGGAGAGAGAAAAACGGGGCTCTAACTATTGTTGGTAACTATACATCCCACTCCCTTGATAACAAGCGCCTTTGTCCAAGACAGAACAACAAAAAAGCCTTAATTCGTTCATAAGTGTGGTGTCCCTTGACCCAAACGCTTGTAAAAGCTCTCTATCTCCCCGCACCTCTACATTGGAGATCTAGTTCCCACCAATGAGAGTTGGAGGACCCATTCGGGTTACACCACACGAAGAAAAGTCAAGTTTCTCTGTGTCCTTTTGTCTTGGTCACTTACTGTTCTATTGCTGTGAAAAGACACCATGACCAAGGCAACTCTTATAAAAGAAGCATTTAATTGGGGGCTTGTTTAGTTAGAGCGTTAGTCCATGGCAGGAAACAGACAGGCATGGTGCTGGAGCAGTAGCTGAGAGCTTTCCATCCTGATCCCAAGGCAACAGACAGTGGAGGAGATAGTGTGAGGGGGGAGGAAGGGAGAGAGAGACAGAGACTGGGACTGGCATGGGCTTTTGAAATCTGAAAGTTCATTCCCGGTGACACATCTCCAACAAGCCACACCCATTCCAACAGGGCCACATTGAATCTGTCCCGAGCATCTCACCAGCTGGGAACCACGCGTGCAAACGTGAGTGAGCCTATGGAGCCTTCTCATCTCAAAACGCCGTGGTCTCATGCACATTAACAGCTGTGGAGAACTTACTGGGGCCCAGGCACAGTTCTAAGTGTTTAACATGTATCAGCTCACTTAAACTTCTCAACGACTCTGGTGATTTTTATCCTCACTAACAGATGAGAGTTGAGTATTTTCATTCGGTTGAATCATTTTTCTAAAGTTATAATATGGGAAAGTGGGGTGTCTTTAAGTTTAACAGAGGCTTAACTCAGGAGTTAGGGTGCCAGAAGCTCAAAGTTACACAGAATTTATACAAAGTAATGGCCCCTGGGCTCTTACATTGTGAATTTGAGGAGTGAAATTCATGGACAATAGAAGAATGGGGTTTAGAAAAAAGGTTTGTTATCGATTCATAGATTGAGAGAAAGTAGACAGAGCTCCTGCAGAGCAGTAGAGGATCCCAGAAATAGGATACTATTTGAACCCAACTATAAGAGCTTTTAAAAGGACTTAGGACAGAAACTCAGGTGAGGAGTGGGGAGGGAGACGGCTCGGTCTAGTTGGCTCAACCATGAAATGTCCAGGAGTCTCTTCACAGTTTCAGTCATGTCTTGATGAAGGGTGCTCGTTTAGGGAGAAAGAGAAAACAGACCTTCCTTGTGGTCAGAGCAGGACCAAAGACAGTTTGGCATAAACGTTTCTGGAATTAGGCAGGTGATTCTAGAGTCTGCCAGCAGTTAATTTTAATCATCACACCCTTCACTCCAGAACTGCATCTCTAGTGAAAATGCACAGCCTTTTCTCGGCCTTACTCTGTAAACCATGCAGCACGACAACTATTTGCACAGCATTCAGCTTGTATTAGATATCGCAAGTAATCTAGACTGCGTTTCAAGTTTCCTAGGAACATATGTATAAGTTGCATGCAAATACCGCTCCATTTTCTTTTTTATTTATTTATTTATTTATTTATTTATTTATTATGTATACAATATTCTGTCTGTGTGTATGCCTGAAGGCCAGAAGAGGGCACCAGACCCCATTACAGATGGTTGTGAGCCACCATGTGGTTGCTGGGAATTGAACTCAGGACCTTTGGAAGAGCAGGCAATGCTCTTAACCTCTGAGCCATCTCTCCAGCCCTACCGCTCCATTTTCTATAAGAGACTTGGGCATCTATGAATTTGGGTTAGTATCTGTGGGGAGTCTGGAGCCATTCTTCCTCAGGTATTGAGGGCCACCTACATCAATTTTCCAAGTGAGAAAGAACCTAAAACTGGGTCTGGTAGTGAATATCTAGGATCCTCCTATTGCTAGAGACTGAAACAGGAGAATTGAAACTTCAAGGCCTGCTAGCAATTGAAGATTCTGCTTGAAGAGTAAAAAAACAAAGCAAAACAAAAGTCTGCGGATATAATATAGCTTAGTGTTTGAGCACTGGCTGAGCATATGTGAGAAGTAGGAGTCAATTCCTTTTACCACCAAGAAGGAAGTTGTCTTAGCCATTGTTCTACTGCTCTGAAGAATCACTATGGCCAAGGCAACTCTTCTTTTAAAAAGCATTGCTTACAGTTTCACGGTATTAGTTTGTTATCATAATGACCAGTGCATGGCAGCATTCGTGACCCTGGAGCAGTGGCTGAGAACTACATCCTGCTCTGCAGGCAGAGAGAAGGGAAGGAGAAGGGAAAGCGAGGGAAAGGAGACAGACAGACATTGGACCTGGCATGAGCTTTTGAACCCTCAAAGCCTACACCTAGTGACATACTTCCACAGGGCCACAAACCCTAACTCTTCTGATCTTTTTGAACAGTTCCCCTCCCTGATGACTAAGCATTCAAATCTATGAGCCTATGGGGGCCATTCTTATTCAAACCACCATAGAAACCTAAAAAAAATGCAATTTTTAAATTGGCAAAGGGAAATAAAAAACAGAAACTCAGTTCAACTTTAATGGCGAGAGCAGGCTTTTATGGACTTGAGAATGGTGCCTTAATACCCAGCAGTACATGCAGGAGAAGGTGCGGTATGGAGGGAGAGCATTTCTTAGAATTGCGGCGGGGGGGGGGGGGAGGGAGGGAGAATATTTCACCAGACTTAGAAACTATTTTTCAGGATAAACTGGTTTTTGAAACATGAGGGTGGGAGATAAATCGCCTGTTTTTGCAACCCTTGGGCTCCTGGATGTGTGGTGGGGGTTCGCTGCTTTCAGGGAATCAGCAGATGGCAGATTTCCTGAAACCGTGGGTTTGTTTTAGGGTCCTGGTTCTGAGAGGATTTTCCTTTAGGAGAGAGAACAATCTTGCTTCTTTACGTTTGTGAGGTATTAGAATAATGTATTGTTTGTTCTCTTTTGAAACAGAATGTCTCGGGCTGTTCATTTTCCAGTCCCTTGTCCAGTGCAGCTTGGTACCTTAACCGATGATTCCTTGGAAGCTCAGCTTCATGAATACACCAGACAAGGGAGTTATGCAAAGGTGAAGAAGATCCTTAAGAAAGGTGAGTGCAGTGTAACATGGCAGAGGCAGCAGGACCCACATTTCTGAACAGTGTTTGGTAAATACAGTGCCAAGGCTGGGTTTGGTAGCCTACACTTTTAAAACTGCCTGGCGAACGGCAGGCAGATCTCTGAGTTCAAGGCCAGTTTCCTTTACAAACGGAGGTCAAGGCCAGCCCATCTATATAATGAAATCCTGTCTAATGCAAAAACAGACTCGTGCCAGGCTGGAGAGAGAACTCAGAGGGTAAGAGCACTGACTGCTCTTTTAGAGGTCCTGAGTAGCTCACAACCATCTGGAATGAGGTCTTGTGCCCTTTTTTGGCCTGCAGACAGAACATTGTATATATAATAAATAAATCTTAAAAAGAACAACAACAAAAAAAACCCTAGTGCTAACAGTTCTCTCTCAAAAAATAAATAAAGAGGGTTGGAGATCAGCAGGATCAGTGTTTGCTTAGCATATGTGAAGACCTAGGTTCCATCCTCAAACCGTGCAGAAAAGCAGATGTGTGGGCACCTGCCTGTCCTCCCAGCACCGAGAAGCAGAAGTTTAAGGCCTTTCATGGGTATCTAGGCTCCTGTAGTCTCTCATGTTCACACACAATTAAAAGCAATAAAAATAGAGTGGATGGTGGTGGTGGTGGTGGCACGCGCCTTTAGTCCCAGCAATCAAGAGGCAGAGGCAGGTGGATCTCTGCGACTAGAGGTCAGTCTGGTTTACAGAGTGAGTTCCAGGACAGCCAGGGCTACTGTCTTGAAAAACCAACCAGATAAACAACAAAAAAAGGTATTAAAAGTAAAACCAGAACCAAACTAAGCCAAACAGATAAGAAAACAAACAAAGCTGGGTGCTGAGATTATAGTGTGTGCTCCCTTGCCTGGCTCCTGGCATTTGCTGTTTCTGATAAGAAAGTTAATCTCGTTAGAATCATTGTTCCTGTCTATGTAGTATTCTGTTTTTTAATTTTTTTAAAAAAAATTTTGTGTGTAGTGGGTGCAATCATCATCAAAGGCCAGAGGTGACAGGTCCTCTAAGTTGGAATTGCAGGTAGTTCTGAGTCACCTGATGTGGCTCTGGTGCTGGGTTATAAACTTTGGTCCTCAGAAAAACTGTCTTTCCAACCCCCAATATTTGGATTTTCCTTCCCTTCCTTTCTTTCTTTCTTCCTTTCTTCCCTTCCCTCTTTCTTTCTTTCTTTCTTTCTTTCTTTCTTTCTTTCTTTCTTTCTTTCTTTTTGTTTTTTTGAGACAGTTTCTCTGTGTAACAGCCTTGGCTGTCCTGGAACTTGCTCTGTAGACCATACTGACCTAGAACTCACAGAGAGCAGAGATCGGCCTGCCTATGCCTTTCGTGTGCTGGGATTAAAGATATGTGCCACCACTGCCCGGCAATATTTTGTTTTTCTTTGGCTTCTTTGTTACGCCCAGATTACGGTCCCCCGCCCCAGCCGCCGCAAAACCAACTAGTAGACCAAGTCCTGTATGTAAAAACAAAGAGCTTTTATTCTTATACAAGTTTGCAAACTCGGACTCTCAGTGTGTCTAACATACTGGAATGATCGAAGAGCCCTGAGCTCAGTTGGGGTTGGGTTTTTATAGTAGCAAAGGTAGAGGTGAGGGATTTCTAAGGTTTCAGGACCTCTGATTGGCTGACATTTATCTAGGGGTGTCCTGGTGAAAAGCGATGTGTGTGTGCTGACAGGTGATCCTATCTACAATGGTTGGAACATTAGACATCTACTTTGGATGGTCTGTACCTGGGTGGTGCCTGGGTAGTCTCAGTTTGTGGTCTTTCTTGGAACCAGGTATTGCCTTAGGGAAGACTACTGAGTCTCGGGCCTCTATTGAGCTTGTCACGGCTTCAGTTTCCTTCAGTTTTCTGGTTTGTGTTGGTGTGTAGGTATATTTTGTGTGTAGTGTGTGCTGTGCGGGTGCCAGAGGTGGCAGGTGTCTTCTTCTGTTACTCTGCTTTATTCATTTTGAGACAAAGTCTCTCCCTGAACCCAGAGAACATGCCTTGCTTTTGGCAAGCTGGAGGCAGCAAGAACCCATTAATCCTGTCTGTTCTTCTCTGCCCCCATTGCTGGGGTTCCAGGTGATTGTGGGATAGTGCTACAATCAGAACTCTGGTCCTCTGACAATGCACAAAGAAAAGAGGTCATCAGTTTGAGGAGCAAGAAGGACTGTTGAAGGAAAGGGAGGGGGAAGTGATGTAATTATATTTTAATTAAAAACAAAAACAAACAAAAAAGCCTCTGGTCCTCATGGTCCTGCAACAAGCTCTCCTAAACTGAACCACCTCTACAGACATCACTCTTTC
The DNA here is from genome assembly GCF_037038515.1 of Microtus pennsylvanicus. Lineage (NCBI taxonomy): Eukaryota > Metazoa > Chordata > Mammalia > Rodentia > Cricetidae > Microtus > Microtus pennsylvanicus. Next base: position 34,132,187 of record NC_134589.1, on the reverse strand, counting down.
AAAGATTTGTTTTTATGTGTATATGTCATGGCAGGGCCCCACCACCACCACTACAAAAGCCTCATGGCTTGTTGGAGGGGGATTGAAAGGTGGTGATCCCTGAAATTATCAAGAAAAAAACTAGTCCCACGATTTTGAATCAAATCTGAAGCAACCTTTAAATAAATACTGGCCAGGGAGCTGGACTCTGGTCAGGTCCATCCCTGGGTTCCCAGGAAATGGTCATTAAGTCACATTTTTCAGAAGTTTAGAAAGGCAAAACCCATAATTCACTGCATTTCCCATCAGGTCCAATCAGGGACAAGCATACATCCTGATGTCTTCTCTGCCTATGAATCTCCCTCCTTCATGTGATCAAGTATATCCAGTGTAGTTGGTTCAAACAAACTTGTTCATGAGAGAGAAACCTCCTGGCTTGTTATTTCCCAAGAGCTACAGCTCCCAGCATTCCAGAAAGTTATCTTGTTTTTGGGCAAGTGGACCTCACAGGGTAACTTTGTTTTTTACAAGGTGAAGGGTGAAACTAGAGACACTCAGGAACACACACACACACACACACACACACACGGACATGATCCATGAGAGGTGAAGAATGAGACTTTGCAGGTACTGGGTCATGACCTCTGGGGACTGACCTCGTGGTTTACTTTTTGTTAAATGGGAAAACCTTGAAGAGAAAGATAGCTAGCTTTATTTTAGAGGCACCATCCAGAGAGCTATCTCGCTCTAACTTGGGATTTTAAAGAGCAGCTCCTTCTTTACTTTATGTTTTGTTTTATCGAGACAGGGTTTCTCTGTAGCTTTGGTGCCTATCCCGGAACTAGCTCTTTTTTTCTTTTAAATATTTATTTATTTATTATGTATATAGTATTCTGTCTGAGTGTATGCCTGCAGGCCAGAAGAGGGCACTAGACCCCATTACAGATGGTTGTGAGCCACCATGTGGTTGCTGGGAATTGAACTCAGGACCTTTGGAAGAGCAGGCAATGCTCTTAACCGCTGAGCCATCTCTCCAGCCCCCGGAACTAGCTCTTGTAGACCAGGCTGGCCTTGAACTCACAGAGATCCGCCTGCCTCTGCCTCCTGAGTGCTGGGATTAAAGGCGTGCGCCACCACTGCCCGGCTTCCTTTTTGTTTTTTTGAGACAGGATTTCTCTGTAGCTTTGGGGTCTGTCTTGGAACTTACTCTGTAGACCAGGTTAGCCTCTAACTCATAAAGATCCCCCTGTCTCTGCCTCCCAAGTGCTAGGATTAAAGGCAATAGCCGTCACCGCCACGCCCCTTCTGACCTTTTGACATCCCTTTTATAGGGGAGTGATAAAATATTAATAGCTATAAACATGTTTACGGGAGTGAGAGAATTGCTATTAGAGATTATTAGAAAATACAAAGAGGGCCGATTGTGGTGGCTCACGCCGGTAGGATTTGCTGAAGGAGGCAGAAGCAGGAGGATCACGAGTTCGAGGCCAGCCTGGTCTATACATTTTTGGGCTGGAGAGATGGCTCAGTGGTTAAGAGCACTGACTGCTCTTCCAGAGGTCCTGAGTTCAATTCCCAGCATTAACATGGTGGTTCACAACCACCTGTAATGAGATCTGGCGCCCTCTTCTGGCCTGCAGGCACACATGCGGACAGAACACTGTATACATGATAAATAAATATTTAAAAAAATACAGAGAGGAAGATTAGAACATATGTCATGTAAGTGGGGGGTCACATGTTTTGCAGGTTACATCAGATTTAAGAAACAGAAACTTACTCTTGAGTAGAAACCTATTTTTTTATAAAGTATGGGGTACCACATGGTGGTGGCTCATGCCTTTAATCCCAGCACTAGGGAGGCAAAGGCAGAGGCTTTGTGAGTTCAAGACCAACCTGGTCTACAGAGCATATTTCAGAACAGCCTCCAAAGCTACCCAGAGAAACCCTGTCTTGGGAAAAAAAAACAAACGAAAACAGAAACAACCCAATAAATAAATGAAATAAAGTATGGGGGCTTAATATAATGGGCTCCTTAATTTGCAAGATTTGCCTCTCCTATTTTGGTCTCACATTTCTTACACGTTTAAACATAATAGAACAGAACTTTGGGGGAGGGGAGTCTTCATGTGATAATTCTCATAACAAAGCTTCAGGGTCTGGTTACATCAAAATTCTCTAGCAAAGTAGCAAAGCATCTGTGACCTTTCATAATAAGAATGATTTTTCTCCCAAGAGAATAAGATTTTACTGCTCTTTACTAAATTAATGTGGTAACCCAAAATTGGCAGCTAAACATGAGGATAAAAAGTCTCAGTGGTTGAGACTTACCACCCAGAACCGGTTCTTGGGTGTTGAGTGTCAAGCCTTTGGAAGCCTCTGTCTAGTCCTTGTGGGCCAGCATTGGCACCTGTGCAGAATCTAGGCAAATCTACATTTGCCCTGGGCCCTTTCCTGTACAGACGCTCAGACCTGGCCCTGTTTGCTGTCTTTGTTTATTACTGTGAAGAAACAGCATGACCAGTAGCTGGGCGGTGGTGGTCTTGAGAAGCACAGAGGCAGGTGGATGTCTGAGTCCAGCGTGGTCTACAGAGTGAATTCCAGGATAGCCAAGGCTACATTGCAAAACCCTGTTTTGAAAAAAAAACAAATTAAAAAAATCCTCCATGACCAGGGCAAATTAGTATCTAATAGGGGACATGCTTACAGTTTGAGTACTAGTCCATTACCATCATAGCAGGGACCATTGAGGACACAGACAGGCAGTTTGCTAGAGAAGTAGCTGAGAGCTGCATGCTGATCCACAGGCAGAGACAGACACTTGACATCCACACCTCTAGTGACACAGCTTCACAGCTCCACAGCTAACGTTCCCCATCAACTGGGGGACAAGCATGCAGTAGGAACCTATGAGGCTCAGTCTCGTACAAACCAGTGGTACACCTGTAATCAGAGGGATGGAGGCTTCACCCTTGATCATGCTGTGTATCTTTAGTTCCAGTTTGGGCTGAGAGCCTGGAATTCTCATTGTGGCTGGAATTTGCCTTAGTTTTTTTCCCTATCTAATGTATGGACAGTAAGTAAACACTCAGGTCTAGCACAGAAACTTAAGACTTAAGGAACAGTGATCTATGAATGGTGCTCACAGAGTATAAGAATGAATCTTTAGGGGCTGGAGAGATGGCTCAGCGGGGGTAAGAGCATTGCCTGTTCTTCCAAAGGTCCTGAGTTCAATTCCCAGCAACCACATGATGGCTCACAACCATTTGAAAAGAGATCTGATGCCCTCTTCTGGCCTGCAGGCAGACACACAGACAGAATATTGTATACATAATAAATAAATAAATAAATACCCAGTAATACCACTTTAACAAAAAAAAAGAGAGAGAGAGAGAGAATGAATCGTTAGCTGATAACCAGAGCTCAGGGCAAGGGGCTAGAAGGAGGATGTGTGGTAGAGTCTGTGGCCTCTTTCATAGGGATGTCTTCTATTTACTGAGAAACAAAGCTCAGGATATTGACCTAAACAATTCTCAGGATATTGGGGGCATGCACCACTACCACCACCTGGCTGAATGTAGATTTATTGTCCACATGTATGTCTGTGTACCATGTTTGTGCTTGGTTCCCAAGGAGGTGGTAAGCCTACATGTGTGCACAGGGAATCAAATCCAGGTCCTTTGCAATCATAAGAAGTGCTCTTAACCACTGAGCTAACTCTCCAGCTGGGTCCTGATTTCTTAAGGAAAAAAGAGAAAAATTCCCACGTGTGGGCAGAGCTCCAAGAGAAGAATACTCCCTTTAATTATTTCTCTTTGTTTTTCGAGACAGGGTTCCTCTGTAGCTTTGGAGCCTGTCCTGGAGCTAGCTCTTGTACACTAGGCTAGCCTCGAACTCACAGAGATCTGCCTGACTCTGCCTCCTGAGTGCTGGGATTAAAGGCATGCGCCACCACCAACCAGCCAATTTCTTTTTTAAAAATTTATTTATTTGGGGGCTGGAGAGATGGCTCAGTGGTTAAGACTACTGACTGCTCTTCCAGAGGACCCGGGTTCAATTCCCAGCACCCACATGGCAGCTCACAACTGTCTGAAGATCCAGTTGCAGGGGATCTAACACCTTTGCACCAATGCACATAAAATAAAGTTAAATAAAAAAAATTTATTTATTTATTTATTTATTATGTATATAGTATTCTGTTTGTGTGTATGCTGGCAGGCCAGAAGAAGGCACCAGACCTTATTACAGATGGTTGTGAGCTGCTATGTGGTTGCTGGGAATTGAACTCAGGACCTTTGGAAGAGCAGGCAATGCTCTTAACCATTGAGCCATCTCTCTAGCCCGCCCCCCCCATTAATTATTTCTTAAACATATTTGTGTGTGTGTATGCATATATGTGTGTGCAGGATCCATGGAGGACAAAAGGGCATCAGATCCTTCGGAGTTGGAGTTGCAGGCATTTGTGACCTGCCCGTTGCAGGTGCTGGGACGCAGCCCTCTGATAGAGCAGCATCTTATCTGCAAAACCATCTCTTCAGCACCCTGATAACTTTGAAGATGGTTCTCACTCTGTTTACCTAACTGGTATGGAACTTAGTATGTAGCCTAATCTGACCTCAAATTGTGACTAATTCTCCTAGAGAGATGTTCAGATCCATGTGCTATTGGAGCATCTACTCAGAGGAGAGGAGACCAAGGTACAGAATGTGTGATGAGGAGTTTCTCAGAATGCAGAATGTAACCAGGCCATGGTGGTACAGCCTTTAATCCCAGGAACTGGGAGGCAGGGGCAAAGGGGTCTCTGTCAGTTTAAGGCCAGCCTGCTCTACAACGGGAGTTTTAGGCCTATCAGAGCGATGTAGTGAGACCCTGTCTCAAAAGCAAGTAAACAACAAAAACAGAACAGAAAAGGTAGAATGAAGAATGGAAAAGTCTTGGGGCTGAAGAGATGGCTCAGAGGTTAAGAGCATTGCCTACTTTTCCAAAGGTCCTCAGTTCAATTCCCAGAACCACATGGTGGCTCATAACCATCTGTAATGGGGTCTGGTGTCCTCTTCTGGCCTGCAGGTATATACACAGAAAGAATATTGTATACATTATAAATTAATAAATATTTAAAAAAAAAAAGAATGGAAAGACCAGGGGATGGTGGCTCATGCCTTTAATCCAAGCACTCGGGAGGCAGAGGCAGGCAGATCTCTGTGAGTTCGAAACCAGCCTGGTCTACAGAGGGAGTTCCAGGACAGGCTCCAAAGCCACAGAGAAACCCTGTCTCGAAAAACAAAAAACAAACAAACAAAAAAAAGCGGAAAAGTCTTAAATACTGAATTATTATCACAGACTTATCACAGACCAGAGTTTGTATGGGAGCAGTCTTCAGATATAAGATATATATATATATGTGAGGAGAGAAAGTAATGGTGGACAAAACTTTCTCTACACACTGTCAACATCTGCACATGAATGAAAGGAAAGTTTTGCTATCTCTCTTTTCCCATGAGTCTGAGTGGTCCTTAGATGGATGTATGTGCCCATGTCAACAACCACATTCATTCAGAATTTAACTGACTTTAGCTTTCCTCACTTCCCAAGTATGGCATTGCTTTTAGTACCAGGAAGAATTAGAACCAACTTTTCCCCTGTGTGTGACCGATAACAAGCAATACAACATCTATAAAGGAAATAGCCCTTTTCCTATTGGTAAATGATAAAATGGTACGACAGATTAAATAACGCTCAAGTATGAGTCCAGTAATTATACTAGTAATTACCATGTGGCAGAAGATTGCTTCACTTTGCCCTTTTCCCTGTTTCTCTTTTAGAGTAGAGGAAATACAGAATCTCAAAATGCTGCTTTCTGTTTGCTTTGATCTTTTTAGACAGGATTTCATGTAGCTTCGGCTGGCCTCAAATTCTAAGACTGATGTAATACTACTGATCCCCTTGCCTTCACTTTCCAAGTGCAAGGATCACAGAAGTGAGCCACCAACCCCTTCAACCACAGAATTTAGCCCTTGAACTGCCATTTTACTGTCGTACTTTTTCGTTTGATTCGTCACGAAAGGACTCTGGCTTGGGCCAGGGGTCCAAGGCTACGTGAGCCCGCTAACACCGGACGGCTCCGCGGCGCCTCTGGCTTGGGGCAAACGGGGGCTGACGGCAGCGCAGCTGGGCGGGTGGCTCGCGACCCGACGCAGGCGGAAGTGGGACGGGGCGACAGAGAGCTGGCAGCCGATTGGCTGTTTAGCGATCGTATGCTAATTCTCGACAGCGCCTCTGTCCCGCAGACTTGGAGATCTGTGGCAACTGAAATGTCCTGTGGACTTGGCAGCGGGCGACGTTCAGCGGGGAACGTGTCCCCGTTTGTGCAAAGGCAGTGTGTCCGCAATAGCAGCGCCCAAGGGCGGTGCGGCGAGCGGGTCGCGGTGCTCGCCGTGAGTACGATGTGAGCGCGCCGGGTGCAGTGCGGCGAGCTGGGCAGTGGAAGGTTAAGACTATACTTTCAGGGATCATTTCTATAGTTCGTTACTAGAGAAGTTTCTCTGACTGTGTAGAGCACCCGAAACCACGAGGACGAGACGTAGTGTTCCCTCCTGAGCGTGAAGCCGGCTTTAGGTGCTGCTTTTCTGCAGCTGCCTCCTGCCATTGATGATCGTTCTTCTCTCCCTTCTGGGAGGGTGAGAGGGAGGGAGCGCAGTCTGAGTGGAGTTGGGCTCATTAGTCCTGGTTACTAAAGGAAGCTATACTACTTTGTGTTTTTTTGTTGACACTGTAAGATAATACAACTTCATTCTCCAAGTAAAGGAAGCCTCAGGTTGTGTGTTTTAAGGTATCCCTTAAGGGTTGGAGAGATGGCTCAGAGGTTAAGAATACTGGTTCTTCTTCCACAGGTCCTGGGTTCAATTCCCAGCAACCACATATCGTGGCTCAAAACCATCTTTAAGGTATCCTTAGGAAGGCATTATGTACTATTGTCCTGTTTTCAGTTCTTAGTCCACTCAAGATTATATTTATTCAAAGTAAAACAAGACCTCTACACACCTAAAACAAAAATGAGGATTGATGAGCCTCCCCCCCCCCAATCCTTTAAAAATTATTTTGAGTATTTTTGGGATGCTGTCCTTGCCACAGCAGGAGCAGGGAAGAGGACTACTGGCAAGAGTTGATTCTGTCCTATCATGTGGGCACAGGCAAGTGAGAGTAAATTCAACTTCTCAGACCTTGTAGCTGACGCCTTACCGGATCTTGTAGTCACAAGATTTTGTTTTTTCCCTCTAATTTTATGTGAATGAGTTTCATCTACTTGTCTGTATGTGGACTGTGAGGTACCTAGTGCTGGGCCGTGGTAAGATTCCCTGTAACTAAAAACTACAGATTGTTGTTAGTTTTCATGTGGTTCTGGGAATGGGTCCTCTGTAAGAGCAGTAGCCTCTTGGATCATATGGCCAGCCCCAAAACAATGAAAAGTGGTTGGTTTGGCAGGGTCTTGATATGAAGCCCTTGACTGGCCTGGAACTCTGTAAAGCTAGCTAGTCTGGAACTTGTAGAGATCCTCCTGCCTCTTCCTCCCTTCCTTCCAGTTTGTGGTGTAGTGTTGTCTAGGAACCCAACCCCAACCCTCTGGAAAAGTATTCAATGCTGTTAACCACTGAGCCATCTCTCCAGGCCCATAGAGCTTTTATTTTAAATAAAAAAGTTAATTAAGTTACAGAAAAATTAAAGATTTCTCTTTAAGCAGTGTGCTGACACAGGCCTGTAATAACTTGGGAGGTGGATGTACCAGGCTTTTTCTTTGTTGGGCCACCAACTAGCTCCCAAATAAAGACCAGAACTTATTATTTTTTTTTTCTGAAGCTGAGGACCGAACCCAGGGCCTTGCGCTTGCTAGGCAAGTGCTCTACCACTAAGCTAAATCCCCAAACCCCAGAACTTATTATTAGTTACACGTTTCTGGCTAGCTCTTTTAACTTAAATTAACCCCTTCATCTACCTTTTACCTCAGGGCTTTTTTTCCCTTTTCTTACTTTCTTGCTGTCTGGCTATCAGCTGCTGGTTTCTGCCTCTGGGTGTCTGTCTCTCTCTCCTCCTTTTTCTCTCATTCTTCCTTCCTTCTTGAGCCTAGATTTCTCCTCCTATTTATTCTTTCTGTCCCTTTCCTGCCTAGCTATTGGCCATTCAGCCTTTTATTAGACTAATCAGGCAAGGTGAAACAAATGCAACATATCTTTAATAAGTAAACACATTCTTTTGTTTTTTTTGTTTTTCTTTTTAAAAGATTTATTTATTTATTATGTATACAACATTCTGCCTCTGCCCACAAGCCAGAGGAGGGCACCAGATGTCAGTACAGATGGTTGTAAGCTACCATGTGGTTGCTGGGAATTGAACTCAGGACCTCTGGAAGAGCAGCCAGTGCTCTTAACCTCTGAGCCATCTCTCCAGCCCAGGGAAACACATTCTTGCATCGTTAAAAAAGTGCAGCATAAACAAATGTAACACACCTTTACACAGTTAAAGTGATATTCTGCAGCATACATGTAGTACATCATTGCCTAGGAAAATAATATTCTACAGCAGATGAAAGAAGGTGGACTGGAGTTTAAGGTTAGTCTGGACTGTACAAGGCCCTGTTTCAAAAGTCAAAAAGCATAGGGCTACAGAGATATCTCAGTGGTAACGAAGGTTGAGAGTTTGGTTCCTAGCTCACAACCTCCTGTATCTCCAGCTCCTGGGAATGGGTGTCCTCTTCTGACCTTCTCATGTATCTACACACATATATACATCAAATACATTTTCCACAAGAAGCAAAATTTTCTCTCAATATAAGTTTCAGCAGTCCCATTGCAGGATGATTCTTGATATTTATATTGATTCTGTATTCTCTTTGCAGGAATTTGTGTTGATGGAGTTAACAGCCAGGGCCAGTCGGCACTTTTTGTTGCAGCATTATTGGGCCATATGAAATTAGTGGATGTTCTGGTGGATTATGGGTCAGATCCAAACCAGTAAGTATAATGATATTAATTTCTAAAAAATAAAGAATATGAATTAAAACTCTTTTTTTCTTTGAGCCAGAGTCTTACTCTGCATTTTATGCAGTGTAAAACTTACTGTTTAGGCCATGATGTCCTTGATCCTTCCTTCAGCCTTCAGAGCTCTGGGATTTCAGATTCCAGACACTATGCCGAGCCCTAGGAGTGTGCTGGCTTTAATTTTTTTTATTTTATTTCCAAGTGTGGAAGTGCATGTGTGTAGGTTAAAGGACAGCTTGGAGAGTCGGTTCTCGCATGTTGGACCTGGAAGTGGGATGTCAAACTCAGGTGGTCAAGTTTAGCGGCAAGCATTTTACCTGCTGAGCCGTCTCTCTGGCTTGGTGAGCTTCAGACAGGGTCTGATAGAGCTGAGGCTGGCCTTGAATTCCTAGTCTTCCTGCCTCCACTTTCCAAGTTTTGTGATTATATGAAATTTCTTAACTTTATCAGGTTTCTTTAAGTTTTAATTAAATTTTAATTAATTATTTTATGAAAATGCTTCACACATTACAATATTGTTGATATCTTCAAGGTTTCTTCTTTTTTGAGGCAGGGTCTCACTGTTCTGGTGGTCACAGACATCTGCCAGCCTCTGCCTCCCAGTCTCTTGGTGCTGGGATAAAGGCGTGAGCTACCGCATCCAGTTCATTTTCAGGGTCCTTAAAGCTTTGTAACATGGCGCTACTGTTGCTGGCTTTTAAAAGAAACACAGGTCAGCCAGGCAGTGGTGGCGCAGGCCTTTAACCCAGCACTTGGGAGGCAGAGGCAGGTAGATCTCTGAGATCGAGGCCAACCTACCCTACAAGAGCTAGTTCCAGGACAGGCCCCAAAGCTACAGAGAAACCCTGTCGTAAAAAACAAACAAACGAAAAAAGGAAACAGGTCTTTTCTCCCCCTTTTCTTTCTGTTTTTTTGTTCGTTTTTGTGGTTTTTCGTTTTCCTTCCTTCCTTCCTTCCTTCCTTCCTTCCTTCCTTCCTTCCTTCCTTCCTTCCTTCCTTTCTTTTTTGAGATAGGGCTTTTCTGTGTAGCCCTGGCTGTCCTGGAACTGGGTCTGCAGAGATCCACCCTCCACCCCACCCCTCGTTGTCCTGGAGCTTGCTTTGTGTAGGTAAAGATATCCTTAAACTCACAGAAATCTGCTTGCCTCTGCTGCTGGAGTGCTGGGATTAAAAACATGTGACTGACTGCGGTTCTTTTTCCTTTCGGCTTTTCAAGACAGGGTTTCTCTGAGTAACAGTCATGGCTGCCCTGGAACTCCCTTTGTAGACCACATTGGCCTCAAACTCGGAGACATCCACCTACCTCTGCCTCAGAAGTAATGGGATTAAAGGCCTGCGCTACCACTGTCTGGCTTGTCTGCATTTCTTTCTGATTTAGAGGATTGAACCTAGGACTCATATCCTTGAGCTATACTTCTAGTCCATAGTTGGCAAAAATACTAGAAAATAAGAAACTTTGCTAATTTTTATCAGTAAAATAGTTATATACCTATCTTGAAACATTTGAAGTAATAAAGTTGACTTTCTCAGCAGACATACTTTACCCTATAAAACAATGATGTGAGAAGGACGAGTCATTGCTAATGTCTGCCATTGCTGGCTTATTTCTATCCTCAGAATTATAATTTATATTATGTACTCCATTTGCTGAAACAGTTAGTTTACCCACCAACAAGTACTTGATATCAGTGTTTCAGAAAGGGTAATTTTTGCTTGACTTTTTTTTCCTTTTTTTTTTTTATTGAGACAGGGTTTCTCTATAGCTTTGGAGCCTATCCTGGAACTCACTTTGTAGACCAGGTTGGCCTTGAACTCACAGAGATCCACCTGTCTCTGCCTCCAGAGTTCTGGGATTAAAGGCCACCATCCAGATCCCCAGATCATTCTCTCTCTCTCTCTCTCTCTCTCTCTCTCTCTCTCTCTCTCTCTCTCTCTCTCCTTCTCTCTCTACCTACCTACCTTTCTTATCTATCTATCTACCTACCTACCTTTCTTTCTTTCTTTCTTTCTTTCTTTCTTTCTTTCTTTCTTTCTTTCTTTCTTTCTAGATTTACTTATTATGTATACTGTTCTGCCTGCATGTATGCCTGCAGGCCAGAAGAGGGCGCCAGATCTCATTACAGATGGTTGTGAGCCACCATGTGGTTGTTGGTATTGAATCCAGGATCTCTGGAAGAGCAGCCAGTGCTCATAACCTCTGAGGCATCTATCCAGCCCGCCTGATTTTTCTAGTCATAAATTAAAAGAATCTCAGTTTAATATTTGATACAAATTTTAAAATGAAAGAACAGCAATGTGATGACTCAGTAGTATATGAATGTCTCTTTAGGAAATAGTTGTCTCTCTCTAGATAGTAACACTTGCTCACCTGAGCTATAATTCTTGACAGGGAATAGCAGGCAGGTACCTGCACAGTTCTCATTGATCAGAACCGTGAGCATGCCTTTATGGGACTCCAGCTGACTTTTAAAGGAATCTCAGTATAGAAACAATCATAGTTTTTCCTGTCTTACTTAAATAAGCACTGTTCTATATACTCAAAAACTGTTCTCATGTTAAAATGGTTTGTATTGTTTCATAGAGAAAACTTGTAATCTTGTAAAAAGATAAAGAAAATGATTCAGTTCTATATCCAAGGGTAGCAACATAATGAACATTTTCTTGTCTTTCCTTCTAGATTTTTTTTCTAGTCTCACATACATTTTGCTATATCCACTATATTGTGTAATTTACTCATCTGATAACTGCAGACACTCGCTTGGTTGGGATCCCCTGCAGTACTTAGGCAAAAGTGCAACCTTTTCAGCCTCCTGCATTTAGCTCTCTGTGGTTCATATTCAGAGCTAAGTTCTTTAAAGACAGATCATTTAAACTTCTACAAGACAAGGTCTCACTATGTAGCAATGCAGACCTGGAACTGTGCAGATGAGGTGTATGAGTGTGTGCTCGCATGTGTGCACACACTTGTTTATACACACAATTCAAATTAAATGAAATCTGGGTTTAGTGGCACACACCTTTAACCCCAGCACTCAGGAGGCAGAGGCAGATGGATCTCTGTAAGTTCATTGCCAGTTTGGTCTGCATAGCAAATTCCAGGGCTACACAGAGAAACTTTGTGTCAAAAAAGGGGAGAAGGTAGAAAAGGAAGAGAAGAAAAGAAAGGACTCTTTTAAATATAACTTTATAAATCCATACAGATGTAAAATTACTTGAAGGTTTTTGTGGTTTCTTGTACAGGTCAGGTAAGTGTCTACCACTGATCTCCAGCTCCAAAAATGACAAAGAATTTGAAAGAGCAGACATTCAGATACATAAACATTACAGGAAATAGTGGGGAGTGAAATTCAAGAATCTTTTTTGTTGTTGTTGTTTGTTTTTTGAGACAGGGTTTTTCTGTAGTTTTGGTGCTTGCCCTGGAACAAGCTCTTGTAGACCAGGCTGGCCTCAAACTCACAGAACTCCACCTGCCTTGCTTCCCAAGTGCTAAGATTAAAGGCGTGTGCCACCACACCCAACTTCAGGTGCATTTTGATTTCCCCTAACACTTCCATTTTCTTATAGGGTCCAGTTTGGTGTCTGTAAACTATTATTCCTCTCTCAGCATTCATGGTAAATGAAAGACAATATCCTTTCCCCCATATCAGCTTTCCTACTAGTCGTAGAAGGAATAATTAGAGCAGGAATATATTTGATTAGGAATAATTAAACATTACACAGAACCACTTATCCCACTGATGTTGGGTCCTGGCCGCCTCATTAGCATCACTCAAAAAACTTAGGAAACAAGCATACTTTCCTAATCCCAGGTTTGCAGATTCTGACTTGTCAGTTCAGGTTAGTCTAAGAGTAATTTTTAAAGAAAGATTTTATGTTTATACCACATGTGAACTGGAGTTACAGGCACAAGGGTACTGGATTCACATTCTCCGATCTCTCCATCAAGTGGGTGTGTGTATGCGTGCATGTGTGGTTTTGTTTTGAGGTAGGGTCTCACTTAGCAGACCAGGCTTGCTTTGAACTCGTTAACTGTCCTGCCTCCACCTTCCAAGTCCTGGAGTTATGGATATTTATCTCCATGCCCACTCCAGTGCCCCATTGGCTAAATTACACTGGAGTACTATGCAGATGTGGAAAAGAAGTGTGCAGTGGCTTTCTGAGATGGAAGTTCTTCAATATAAGTAGAATGGTTTATATAATAGAAACTATTTCTTAAAATTTTTGATCTGTTTTTAGTATGACCGTTTTGCCTGCCACTTTCATGCCTTGTGCCTGTGGCAGTCAGAAGAGGTGTCAGTCCCCATTGAAAGTGGAGTTCTGGGTGGTTGTGAGTCACCATGTGGGTGCTGGGAACTGAACCCAGGTTCTCTGCAAGAGCAATGTGTACTCTTGGCATATTCTTATTTAGATTTGTATATACACTGAAAAGATCTAGAATACAGAACTTATAATTTTTATTTGTAATTTTAATTTAATTAAAATATTTGATTTTAATTGCCTCTGAGAAAGAAGACAAGTTGGAAGGGTTTTATTTATGTTAAATTTTCTTAACGTTTTATTTTTCTTCTTCATCATCACTTTCTCTTACTTGCTTTTTCCATTGTTGTTTCCTTTTCAGTTAAAAGGATTGAGCTCTCCCCTGTGATCCTTATGTGCATCCTGTTAAGAAAGCCTGCTTAAGCCAGGCATTGGTGGCACAGGCCTTTATTCCCAGCACTCGGGGGAGGGGAACAGAGGCAGATGAATCTCTGTGAGTTTGAGGCCAGCTTGGTTTACAAGTGAGCTCCAGGACAGCCAGAGCTACACAGAAAAACCCTGTCTTAGGGAGAAAAAAGAAAAAGAAAGAAACCGTGACTATATCCATTATACCCTTATTTTGTTGTGGACACAATAAAGGTCATCCCTCATGCCTCAGCTAGTTTCCTAGCATTGGTGGAATTCTTGAGGAACAAACCCTTGGCTGGACTGGTGATGCCAAAGTATTGTTGGACGCTACTACTGAATTTGGTGTGGACAGCAGAGCATGGTCTCATGGGAGGATGGTCTCTGTTAGGTAACCAGCCTGACCCCAAGATACTGCAGACATGAAGAAAATGTTTCAGTAAAACTATTGCTAGGGGACAGTAAGGGAAGAACACAGCTTCAAGTCCCTTCCTGGGCGTGAAGCCCTTTTGATGCTTCATCTGTTTAGAGGATTGACATGAGGATGGGATCAAAAGATTAAAAAGAATGTGTGTAAAGGTCCTGCTGCCACAGAGCAGGGGTTTACAAACAGTATTGTAATCTTCACTTCATCCCTAAAATGTACTGTTATTGACTGGAAGACCTTGAAACACTAAACCCTCAGTGGAAGAAGGAAGGAGGTTATCATGGACACTCACTGTATTTCTTTCTGTTTGTAGCCGATGCTTTGATGGGAGCACCCCTGTCCATGCAGCAGCTTTTTCAGGAAACCAGTGGATCCTCAGTAAACTGCTGAATGCAGGGGGTGACCTTCGACTCCATGATGAGAAAGGTCGGAACGCAGAGGCCTGGGCTTTGGCAGCAGGAAAGGATCATAGCACCCAGGTAAGTGAGGCCCTCCTTATCCAGCCATGCCAGTGAAAGAATTTAGACTAGTCAGGATCCCTGAGATCAGAACAAATTTTATTGTAGTGTTTGCATTAACACTGGACATTAGAGACCTGAATTGAAACAAGTAAGTGCTTGTGGAGGCCAGAGATAGATGTCAGGTGTCTTTGCTTAATCATTCAACATCTTAATTTTTTATCTTTTCAACTTTTTTTTTATCTTTTTTTTATTGATAAAAGGAGAATAAAGAAAAGAAAAAAAAAACAAATTTCCACCTCCTCCCAGCCTCCCATTTCCCTCCCCCTCCTCCCACTCTTCTCCCCCTCCTCCCACCCCTCTCCCCTTCCCCCCACTCCTCTCCCCCTCCCTCTCCAGTCCAAAGAGCAGTCAGGGTTCCCTGCCCTGTGGTAAGTCCTAGGTCCTCCCCCCTCCGTCCATATCTAGGAAGGTGAACATCCAGACTGGCTAGGCTCCCACCAAGCCAGCACATTGCGTAGGATCAAAACCGCGTGCCATTGTCCTTGGCGTCTCAGCAGCCCTCATTGTTCGCCATGTTCAGAGAGTCCAGTTTTATCCCATGCTTTTTTGGTAACAGTCCAGTTGGCCTTGGTGAGCTCCCAGTAGATCAGCTCCACTGTCTCAGTGGGTGGGTGCACCCCTCGTGGTCCCGACATCCTTGCTCATGTTCTCCCTCCTTCTGCTCCTCATTGGGACCTTGGGAGCTCAGTCCATTGCTCCAGTGTGGGTCTCTGTCCCTATCTCCATCCATCGCCAGATGAAAGTTCTAGGATGATATGCAAGATATTCGTCAGTATTGCTATAGGCTAGGGTCATTTCAGGTTCCCTATCCTCGGCTGCCCAAGGAACTAACTGGGGACCTCAGCTTGGGCACCTGGGAGCCCCTCTAGGGTCAAGTCTCCTGCCCACCCTAAAGTGGGTCCCTTAACTAAGAATTGTGGTTCCGTGCTCCCCTATCCAACCTTCCTTTATCCCGATCCTCCTGTTTCCCCAAGTCCCCCCTCCTTCCCTTCTACCTTTTCTCTCCCCATCTCCCCTTACCCCCATCCCACCCCACCCCCAAGATCCCACTTTTCTCCCCGGCAATTTTGTCTACTTCCCTTATCCAAGAGGATAACTATATGTTTTTCCTTGGGTTCACCTTCTTACTTAGCTTCTTTAGATTCGCCTATTGTAGACTCCGTGACCCCTATTTATGGCTAGAAACCAATTATGAGTGAGTACATCCCATGTTCATCTTTTTGGGTCTGGGATACCTCACTCAGGATAGTGTTTTCTATTTCCATCCATTTGCATGCAAAATTCGAGAAGTCATTGTTTTTTACCGCAGTGTAGTACTCTAGTGTGTATATATTCCATACTTTCTTCATCCATTCTTCCATTGAAGGGCATCTAGGTTGATTCCAGGTTCTGGCTATTACAAATAATACTGCTATGAACACAGTTGAACAAATGCTTTTGACATGTGATAGAGCATCTCTTGGGTAAATTCCCAAGAGTGGTATTGCTGGGTCCAGGGGTAGGTTGATCCGAATTTCCTGAGAAACCGAAACACTGACTTCCACAGTGGTTGCACAAGATTGCATTCCCACCAGCAATGGATGAGGGTACCCCTTCCTCCACAGCCTCTCCAGCAAAGGCTATCCTTGGTGTTTTTGACTTTAGCCATTCTGACAGGTGTAAGATGATATCTCAAAGTTGTTTTGATTTGCATTTCCCTGATTGCTAAGGAAATTGAGCACGACCTTAAGTGTCTTTTGGCCATTTGAACTTCTTCTGTTGAGAATTCTCTGTTCAGTTCAGTGCCCCATTTTTTAATTGGGTTAATTAGCATTTTAAAGTCTAGTTTCTTGAGTTCTCTATATATTTTGGAGATCAGACCTTTGTCTGTTGCGGGGTTGGTGAAGATCTTCTCCCAGTCAGTAGGTTGCCCTTGTGTTTTAGTGACAGTGTCCTTTGCTTTACAGAAGCTTCTCAGTTTTAGTAGGTCCCATTTATTCAATGTTGCCCTTAATGTCTGTGCTTCTGGGGTTATACCTAAGAAGTGATCACCTGTGCCCATCTGTTGTAGGGTATTTCCCACTTTCTCTTCTATCAGATTCAGTGTTTTCGGGCTGATATTGAGGTCTTTAATCCATTTGGACTTGAGTTTTGTGCACGGTGATAGATATGGGTCTATTTTCATTCTTCTACAGGTTGACATCCAGTTGTGCCAGCACCATTTGTTGAAGATGCTTTCTTTCTTCCAATGTATAATTTTAGCTCCTTTATCGAAAATGAGGTGTTCATAGGTTTGTGGGATAAAGTCCGGGTCTTCTATACGATTCCATTGGTCGACTTCTCTGTTTTTATGCCAGTACCACCCTGTTTTCATTACTGTAGCTCTGTAATAGAGTTTGAAGTCAGGGATGGTAATGCCTCCAGAAGATCCTTTATTGTATAGGATTGTTTTGGCTATCCTGGGTTTTTTGTTTTTCCATATAAAGTTGATTATTGTCCTCTCCAGATCTGTGAAGAATTTTGATGGGATCTTGATGGGGATTGCATTGAATCTATAAATTGCCTTTGGTAGGATTGCCATTTTTACTATGTTGATCCTCCCAATCCAAGAGCAAGGGATGTCCATCCATTTTTTGGTATCCTCTTCAATTTCTTTCTTCAATGCCTTAAAGTTCTTGTCAAATAGATCTTTCACTTCCTTGGTTAGATTTACCCCAAGATATTTTATGCTGTTTGTGGCTATCGTGAATGGAGAAGCTTCTCTGATTTCCCTCTCTGCTTCCATATCCTTTGTGTATAAGAGGGCGACTGATTTTTTGGAGTTGATCTTGTATCCTGCCACATTACTAAAGCTGTTTATCAGCTGTAAAAGTTCTTTGGTGGAGTTTTGGGGGTCGCTTATGTACACTATCATATCATCTGCGAATAACAAAAGTTTAACTTCTTCCTTTCCAATTCGAATCCCCTTGATCCCATTATGTTGTCTTATTGCTATTGCTAGAACTTCCAGCACTATATTGAAGAGGTATGGCGAAAGTGGACAGCCTTGTCGTGTTCCTGAGTTAAGCGGGATGGCTTTGAGTTTCTCTCCGTTTAATTTGATGTTAGCTGTCGGCTTGCTGTATATAGCTTTTATTATATTTAGGTATGACCCTTGTATCCCTAATCTCTCCAAGACTTTTAACATAAATGGATGTTGAATTTTGTCAAATGCTTTTTCAGCATCTAATGAAATGATCATATGGTTTTTTTCTTTCAGTTTATTTATATGCTGGATTACATTGATAGATTTTCGTATGTTGAACCAGCCCTGCATCTCAGGAATGAAGCCTACTTGATCATAATGGATAATTTTTCGGATGTGTTCTTGGATTCGGTTTGCCAGTATTTTGTTGAGGATTTTTGCGTCGATATTCATGAGTGAGATCGGCCTGTAATTCTCTTTCCTGGTTGAGTCTTTGTGTGGTTTTGGTATCAGAGTAACTGTAGCTTCATAAAAGGAATTTGGTAATGACCCTTCTGTTTCTATATTGTGGAATACATTGAGGAGTATAGGTATTAGGTCTTCTTGGAAGTTCTGGTAGAATTCCGCATTGAAACCATCTGGTCCTGGGCTTTTTTTGGTAGGGAGGTTTTTGATAACAGCTTCTAGTTCTTCGCGACTGACAGGTCTGTTTAGATTGTTCACCTGGTCCTGATTTAATTTTGGTAAATAGTATTTATCTAAAAAAGTGTCCATTTCTTTTACATTTTCCAGTTTAGTGGCATACAAGCTTTTGTAGTAAGATCTAATGACTCTCTGAATTTCCTCTGTGTTTGTGGTTATGTCCCCCTTTTCATTTCTGATCTTATTAATTTGCAAATTTTCTCTCTGCCGTTTGACTAGTTTGGATAGGGGTTTGTCAATCTTGTTGATTTTCTCCAGGAACCAGCTTCTTGATTCATTGATTCTTTGGATTGCTTTCTGTGTTTCTATTTTGTTGATTTCAGCCCTCAGTTTGATTATTTCCAGTCTTCTACTCCTCCTAGGTGAGTCTGCTTCTTTTTTTTCTAGAGCTTTCAGGTGGGCTGTTAAGTCTCCAATATGTGCTTTCTCTGTTTTCTTTAAGTGGGCACTTAGTGCTATGAACTTTCCTCTTAGGACTGCTTTCATAGTGTCCCATAAGTTCGAGTATGTTATTTCTTTATTTTCATTGAATTCAAGGAAGACTTTAATTTCTTTCTTTATTTCTTCCTTAATCCAGGTATGGTTCAGTAGTTGACTGTTCAGTTTCCATGAGTTTGTAGGCTTTCTGGGGGTAGCATTGTTGTTGAATTCTAACTTTAATCCATGGTGGTCTGATAAGACACAGGTGGTTAGTAATATTTTTTTGTAGCTGTGTAAGTTAGCTTTGTTACCGAGTATGTGGTCAATTTTCGAGAAGGTTCCATGAGCTGCAGAGAAAAAGGTATATTCTTTCCTCTTTGGGTGGAATATTCTATAGATGTCTGTTAAGTCCATTTGCTTCATTACCTCCATTAATTTTCTAATTTCTCTGTTAGGTTTCTGTCTGATTGACCTGTCCATTGGTGAGAGAGGAGTGTTGAAGTCTCCTACTATTAGTGTGTGCGGTTTGATGGCTGCCTTGAATTTTAGCAATGTTTCTTTTACGTACGTGGGTGCTTTTATATTAGGGGCATAGATATTCAGGATTGAGACTTCTTCCTGATGAATTGTTCCTGTTATGAGTATAAAATGTCCCTCTCCATCTCTTCTGATTGATTTAAGTTTGAAGTCAACTTTGTTAGAAATTAGTATGGCCACACCTGCTTGTTTCTTAGGTCCATTTGCTTGATAAGCCTTTTCCCAGCCCTTTACTCTGAGTAGGTGCCTGTCTTTGTGGTTGAGGTGTGTTTCTTGTAGACAGCAGAATGTTGGATCCTGTTTTCGTATCCAATCTCTTAGCCTGTGCCTTTTTATAGGTGAGTTGAGCCCATTGACATTAAGTGATATTAATGACCAGTGGTTGTTAACTCCGGTCACTTTTTTAGTAGTAGGGTTTGTGTGTTTCCCTTCCTTGAGTTGCGCTGGTGAAGGGTCTCTAGATGTCTGAGTTATTGAGGTCTTTGTTGGACTCCTTGGTTAGTGATTTTCCTTCTATTATTTTCTGTAAGGCTGGATTTGTGGCTACGTATTGCTTAAATTTGTTTTTATCCTGGAAAATTTTGTTTTCTCCATTTATAGTGAACGAAAGCTTGGCTGGATATAGTAGTCTGGGCTTGCATCCATGGTCTCTTAGTTTTTGCAGTACATCTATCCAGGACCTTCTGGCTTTCATGGTTTCCATGGAGAAGTCAGGTGTAAGTCTGATAGGTTTACCTTTATACGTAAGTTGGCCCCTTTCCTTTGCGGCTCTTAATATTCTTTCTTTATTCTGTATATTTTGTGTTTTGATTATTATATGGCGAGGGGATGTTTTTTTTTGATCCAGCCTATTTGGGGTTCTGTATGCCTCTTGAACCTTCATAGGTACATCCTTCTTCAGGTTGGGAAAGTTTTCTTCTATAATTTTGTTAAGTATATTTTCTGGACCGTTGAGCTGCACTTCTTCTCCTTCTTCTACTCCAATTATTCTTAGGTTTGGTCTTTTTATTGTGTCCCATATTTCCTGAATGTTTTGTGATGAGAGTTTGTTGGACTTGCTGTTTTCTTTGATCAGTGCGTTTATTTTCTCTATGTTATCCTCAGAATCTGAGATTCTTTCTTCTATCTCTTGTATTCTGCTGGTTATGCTTGTTTCTGTAGTCTCTATTCGTTTACCTAGATTTTCCATGTCCAGCCGGCCCTCTGTTTGTGTTTTCTTCTTTGCCTCCATTTCTGTTTTCAAGTCATGAACTGTTTCCATTATCTGCTTGATTGTTTTTCCTTGCTTTCCTAGGGTATCATTCACTGATTTACTCAATTCCTCGAACTTTCTGTTATACTTCTCATCCATTTCTATAAGGGCGTTTTTTATATGCTGTTTAAGGGTGTCAATCACTGTCATGAAGTCAGTTTTTTCTCCTTCTTCTTGATTAAGGTGTTCATGTCCTCCTGTTGTGAGGTTGCTGGCTTCTGGTGGTTTCGTGTTGTTTTTCAGATTGTTGGGTGAATTCTTGCATTGGCGTCTCCCCATCTCTTCCTCCCAATATTCTCCTATGGATCTTCTTTTACAGGATCAGATCTTCTTGCCGACTGATGTACCTTCCCAGTGATGTCACTCCCCAGTGATGTTTCTCCTGGAGTCCAGTTCAGATCTCCTTGCTGCTTGGTTAGCTCGCAAACAAAGGCCCACCCTGCTTGCTGCAGGCAGGCTATGGAGACAAAGGAGCTACCGCCTTCCCCTTTGCACTCACCTTCCGGTTCAGTCCCAGCGCCCAGGCAGGCAGAGCAGGGAGGCGCTCTGCCGCCCAAGAAGGGAGGGATGGAGGGAGATAGGGGGTGGGGGGATCTGGATGTAAGCTGGATGGGATAGGAAGAGAGAGGAGGTACCGGGCAGTATAGTTCCGTAGGTTGATCAGGAAGTGTAGGCTGTTCCCGGGTGCAGCAGCACTCACTCACCACAATGATGTTTCACTAGGTGCCCTGATCGAAACTCCGTGCTGCTTGGTTCCCTGGCAGACAAAGGGCCCACCCTGCTTGCTGCAGGCCGGCTATGGAGACAAAGGAGCTACCGAGCTCCCCTTTACCCTCCGCTTTGGGTTAGGACCCAGCGCCCAAGCAGGCAGAGCAGGGAGGCGCTCTGCCACCAAGGAAGGGATCTTTTCAACTTTTTAAAAAATACTTTTATTTACATTGATGTTTTTGTCTGCACTTGTATCTTTGTGAGGGTGCCAATTCCCCTGGAACTGGAGTTACAGACAGTTGTAAGCTGCCTTGTGGGTGCTGGAAATTAGATCCTTGGTCTTCTAGAAAGAGTAGCCAGTATTCTTAACCACTGAACCATCTCTTCAGTCCCATCCTTTTAGATTTTAAAAGCATGTCTTTTCCTTTGTTGTTACTGTTTATTGTGTATTTATAATGTGTGTGTACCTTGGTGTGAGTATGGAGGTTGGAGGAAAACTTTCACAAGTTGGTTCTGCCATGTGGGTGCGGGAGATCAAACCCAGGTCCTCTGGATGACTGAACAGCAAGTACTTTTAACCACTGAGCCCTTTCTTCAGCCCTCCGTCTTTGATTTTTGAGCCAGGATCTTTCATTGAACCAGGCTAATAGGCCTGACCGTTGAGCTTCTATAGTCTGCCTGTCTCCCTTCCCCTGATGTCCTCCACCCCCAGTACCAGAGTCACAGACAACTTCTCATGTGGGTCCTGGGACTCTGAACTCAGGTCCTCTTCCTTACATGGCAGGTACCAACTAAGCCACCTCCTTTATCCTGTGATATGTTTAATGTTTTATGATATGTTTTATGTTTAATATGCTTAATGATGTGTTTTGTTGTTTTAATAACACATCAGATATAAAACAAAATAGCAGAGTGCCAGCGCTTCCTTGTATAGCTCCTGCCCTGCCTCTGGTTTTCACTCCCTTGCCTCAGCTTTCTCATCCATTGTAGGACATAACTGTAGGAAATGGTTGACAGGTTTTCTCCATGAAAACATTTTATGTCTGTAGAAAATGACCAAGGCGTTTCCCGTTCCAGAGATTTTCCTGTTGAGAGCGCTCGGCTCCTCCTCTGCATGTTGATGCCTCCATCCCCGGACAGTGTCAGCACTGAGTGTCTCCGTTGTGTGTTGCAGATGGTGGAGTTCATGCAGCGCTGCACTTCACACATGAAGGCTATCATCCAAGGCTTCTCTTATGACCTCCTGAAGAAGATAGACTCTCCTCAGCGCCTCATCTGCAGCCCACCCTGGTTTGGTAGCCTCATCCAGGGGTGAGCAGTCTCCATCCACTTCAGCTCTCCTGACGGGAGCCTTGTGGGTCTTTAACAGCATAACAGGTTGAAGCAGAAGGGGAAAGCCTGTCACTGCTGAATCACTAAAGGAGATAGGATCTATAGTATTTCCAAGAGCAGAATTACAACATTCTTCCTCCTCCTCCTCCTTTCTCCCCCCACCCACTTTTTTTTTTCCTGGGTTTTGAGTCATGGTCTCTCTACATAGCCTTGACTGTCTTGGAATTCACTGTTCTGACCAAGCTGACTCGAACTCAGAAATCAGCCTGCCTGCCCTGAGTGCTGAGGTTAAAGGTGTGTGCCCTCACACCTGGCAGCAGACTAGTTTTCATTCAGTCCTAGTTGAAACTGCTGAACCATCAGCTGAGCATCCGTTGCGTGCCTGACACAGTGCCAACCTCTTAAAAGCTAGAGAACTATAAGGCACTGTTACTGTTTCCAGTCAAATTTGAGTCTATGGGACCCTGGTGTGCAGGTGGTTTGAGTGTAATAGTGGGAAGACCAGCGGCTGGATGAGCAGCATTTATGTCTAGTCCTTGCAGACGTCCTCTGTCCATTCATAGACTAGCAGATCCCCCTCTTTAGGCTTTGTTTTTCCCATCTGTAAAATGAAAAGTTGTAGAAGATATGCCTTGAGAGTCTTTCCAGCTCTGACCGTTATTTGTGTCTGTTGATGCATGATGAATCACGTCTCAAATTTAACACTATTTCAGATTTCACACATTTTCTGTGGGTCAGGAATCAGAGATTGGCTTGGGAGGGGTGTGCCATCATCTGAAGTCTTACCTAAATGGGGGTTCAGTTCTAAAATGACACACTTACATGACCGGCACGTTATTGTTAGGATTGGATCACGGGTGACTGATTGAATGTCCTCAAAGTTCCCCCGGAACCAGTGAACCAACAGAGATCAGGACAAAAGTCAGGATAGATCTTACTTTGGTGGTGACTCATCATATCTTATTTAGTGTGTGTGTGCATGTGCATGTGCCATCACGCATGAGTGAAGATCAAAGGACAACCTGTGGGAGTCCATTCTCTCCCCACCATGTGGACCTTGGAGATCAAACTCTGGTCATCAAACTCAGTGGCAATCACCTTTATCCATTGAGCCATCCTTCCTCCACCCAAGTAACTCAGTCCATTATTTCTGCAATATCCTACTGAATCAGCAGAGCAGCCTGGAATGAAATGTGAGGGTGTAAATACCAGGAGGTGAGAATCCCAGGTCCTCCCTCAGAGGGTGTCTATTACACCATCTCATTTCATAATTCAAAAGTCAACTAGTTATGTTCATTTGGTTATACATGTACTAAGGTTGGAATACAGAGAAAATTACCCTGGCCCCTGTGCTAAGATAGCAAAGTGTTTGCTGTTTTTCTGTGTGGCTCCTGGCAGGAAGAACACACAGCCATCCACCTCAGTGCCAGTTGCTGCCACTGTGTGCCATCCCTGCCTGTCGATAACCACTGTCCTCTGTCATCCCTACTCCCATAACTCAGGCTGGCCTCCAGTTTGCTACGTGGCAGAAGATAGCCTTGAACTCTGGATCCTGTCTTTACCTCCCAAGGATTGGGGCTACAGACATGTACAACTTTGCCCCGGCTGGCCTTAAACTCACTAGGTCGGGATGGCTTCAAAGTTGAGTTCCTCTTGCCTCAGCCTCTCAGATGCTGGAATTGCAGTGTGTACTACCACTCTCAGCTGCCCAAAGTCTCCCCCTCCCTTTTGTGATAGGGTCTCATGTAGCCTTGGCTGGTTTAAACTTGATATATGACTAAGGGTGACCTTAAACTCTGGATCCTCTGCTTCTACCTCCTAAGTGCTGGGATTACAAATTCTGTAGCCTGTGCTGACTTGGATCTTTCTGTGTAGCCTGGGTTAGCCTCAAAGCATCCATGGGTCTCTTACTTTAGCCTATTAGGTGTTGGGATTATAGGAATGCACTAGCTTGCTTTTCCCAAGCCCTTTAAGGTAACCCTCTTTAATAATAATATAAAAAGACAGGATGGGCATGGTGGCGCACGCCTTTAGTCTCAGCACCTGGGAGGCAGAAGCAGGGGATCTCTGTGAGTTTGAGGCCAGCCTGGTCTACAGAGCAAGTTCCAGGACAGCCAGAGCTACATACAGAGAAACAACCTGTCTAAGAAAGCAAAGAAAAAGAATTGTTTGGTGGCTGGAGTGATGGTTCAGTGGTTAAGAGCATTGGTTGCTCCTGTAAAGGACTGTGATTCTATGGCAGCCAACAACTGCCCGTGACTCCAGACCAGGGGATCTGTGTTCAGCATGCACATGCTGCACAGACATATATGCAGGCAAAGCACCATACACCTAAAAATCAATAAATAAAAAAATAAAAAGACAGGACTCAGCATGGTATGGTGGCACTCAGGAAGCAGAGGCAGACAGATCTCTGAGTTCCAGGCCAGCCTGGTCTACAGAACAGAATTCCAGGACAGCCAGGGCTACACAGAGAAACCCTGTCTCAAAAAGAAAAAAAAAACTTTTTTGTTCTTTTTTCCTTTCTTCTCTCTTTCTTTCTTGTTAAGTCAGGGATCTCGTACTTAGCCCCTTCTGTCCTCCAACCCATAGTAGTCCACTTGTCTCGGCTTCCCAAGGGTCAGGGTTCCAGATGTGAGCATCATGCCTGGCAAACAATTATACTCTCAACAAGAAGTCAAGCTTGGCATGATGTGCACAGCTGTAATCCTTGTAGAGCTGCTAGGCAGGGAAAGGGAACAAAAAGGGCATTTGCAGCCAGGTGCTTCTTCTTGGGCACCATATTGAACATAATCCATGCATGTGTCCGATTCCTCTAGCATAATCCATGCCCCACAATATCCTTTCTAAAGCAGAGAGAAAACATCACTGATTTCTTTTTTCCTCTTATCTGTCTCCCCTGAAGGCGTAAGTCACAAACAATGCCACACCAATTAGGGATTATGATTAATAGGGTGATATTTATTTAAAGGGGAAAAACTTACAGATCACTGTCCCAGGCAACAGCCCTCTACTCGACCAGGAGTCTAGTCGCCGGCGGAGCAGGAAGTGAAGAGAGAGAGGAGAGGGAAGTGGCCGCTTTTTTAAAGGGAGAGAGACCACGCCCCAAGGGGCTGGTATCTCAGCGGCGATAGGCTGGAGGAGTGGGAGGACCTCCCGCAACACTCCCCCAGTGAAGTTGCAGAGTTCTCCAACTTGCCTGTCCTGTTTTTTGTTTTGTTTTTTCAAACTTCAACAAATTGTCCTTGAGTTTTCTTCTGAATTTTTTAAAATTATTTATTTATTTATTATGTATACAATATTCTGTCTGTGTGTATGCCTAGAGGCCAGAAGAGGGCACCAGATCTCATTACCGATGGTTGTGAGCCACCATTTGGTTGCTGGGAATTGAACTCAGGACCTTTGGAAGAGCGGGCAATGCTCTTAACCTCTAAGCCATCTCTCCAGCCCTAACTTTTAATTTTTTTATAATTTATTTAACTTTATTTTGTGTGCATTGGTGTAAAGGTGTCAAATCTCCTGGAACTGGAGCTGCGATGTGGGTTTTGGGAATTGAACCTAGGTCCTTTGGAAAAGCAGTCAGTACTCTTAGCTGCTGAAAGAATTTTCTTTTAAGTTCTTATATCAACCAAACTAATACTTCCAAAAGAACCTGTGCTTCTCAGTGCCAGCACTTGAGGAGTGGGTAGAAGATCTCAGCCTGGGCTACATAAAAAGACCTGACCAAGAAAAAAAGGTCAGTAGTGCAAAGACAGCTGCCTTAGCTTGTTTTGTGTTTCTGTGATAAGTATCATAACAAAATCAGATTAATGAGGAAGTGTTTATCTGGCTTATGCTTCCTGATTGCAGTCCCTCACTGAGGAACATCACAGCAGGAGCTCCAGCAGGAGCAGAGGCAGGCACCAGGGAGGAAGGCTGTTTACTTGTTCCCAGTGGCATATTCAGCTTCACTTCTTACGCCGTGCGGGCCACTTCCCTAGGAATGGCTCTATACACAGTGGGCTGGGCCCTTTTGCATCAGTCAGCAATTGAGAAATGACCCACAGCCTGGTGGTGGTGGCGCACGCCTTTAATCCCAGCATTCGAGAGGCAGAGGCAGGCAGATCTCTGAGTTTGGTGCTACCTTGGTCTACAAGTTCTAGGATAGTAAGGGCTACACAGAGAAACCCCTGCCTTGAACCACTCCCCCGCCTCCCGCAACTCAAAAAGTAAGAAATGACCCACAGGCCTGCTCACAGGCCAGTCTGGTCTGGAGAGGTCGTTAATTGATGGCTCTGTTTACAAGTGACTCTAGGTTTGTGGCGGGTTGATGGTTGAAGCCGACTATGACAACAATTACACAGTCTTGAAACCTTGGGTTAGTGCTTTCCCTTTGGATATGAATGATAAATTCTTACTTTTTCTCCTTTAAATGTTTCTAGGAGTCCAAATAGTTCTCCTAACCGACAGCTGAAACCTGGAATCATTTCTGCCCAAAATATCTACAGCTTTGGCTTTGGAAAGGTAAGAGGTTGCTACTCATAGCCGAGGTTTGCTGGTCTAGCTAGAGAATCATATGACCACATCTCTCCACCTTACTCAGCTCTTCTCTGTTTTGGGCATGGTTTGAGGTAGGCTCTCAAACTTAGAGCAGTCCTGTGTCAGCTTCCCAGCACTGGGATCACAGGTGCAAACTGCCCTATTCGGAGATACTGTTTGTCCTCCAAACATTCCTCAATTTATTAAAAGCATTTCAGCTGTACTTATTAAACCTGTACAAGGTCATTGGGGAGCAACCCCAAAGGCAAGGTCATTGGGGAGCCAACCCCATAGAGCTGGAACAGTTTTCTGCCTCGTTATTAAGGGAGAGGGTCTGGGACCTTTATGAGAAACTTCTAAGTGCTCTTGCATCCTAAGCAAGTGCTTTGTCACTGAATTGTATGTGATCCCCGCCCTCAATTCCTCCCTCCTAGCCTCCAAGTATTTTTTCTTCTTTGCTCTTTTTCATTGTAGGAAAGATATTTCTTAGTGTTCCTGTCCTTACTGATAAATGATAAACACCATATAGAATTCATTTGCATGACTTTGGCAAGATAGGAAGTGTGTAGAACGTGACCCCTCTAGGGAACATTGGCGGGTGAATAAATTATCTTTGCTTTTCTAGTCTCTATTGTTTTTTACCAAGGTGCTTGGGGTGAGGGTGAAGACAAAAATAATTCTGGCTTTTTTCCCTCCTATTGGTGGAGGGTGAACCCAGGACCTCTGTCATGAAATGCAGATGCTTTACTATGCTGTATCTTCAGCACACGTTATGTTCACTTTGCTCACCTAGACCTCAATTCTGGAGAGGTCACTATAGGTCTCTGTCTTTGCTACATTTCTTTTTTTAAAAAAGTTTATTTTTATTTATTTATTTTTGGTTTTCTAGGCAGGGTTTCTCTGTAGCTTTTGGAGCCTGTCCTGGAACTAACTCTGTAGAGCAGGCTGGCCTTGAACTCACAGAGATCCGCCTGCTTCTGTCTCCCGAGTGCTGGGATTAAAGGCGTGCGCCACCACTGCCTGTTTGCTACATTTCTATTGCCATGACAAAACAGCATAATCACAGCAACTTAGAAAAGAAAGCATTTCATCTGGGGGCTCATGGTTCCAGAAGCTTAGAGTGCATGACCATTATGGTAGGGAGCATGGCAACCGGCAGGAGAGCATGCTGCAAGAGCGCTAGCTGAGAGCTTACATCTGGCAGGTGGGCATGCTGCAAGAGCGCTAGCTGAGAGCTTACATCTGGCAGGTGGGCATGCTGCAAGAGCGCTAGCTGAGAGCTTACATCTGGCAGGTGGGCATGCTGTAAGAGCGCTAGCTGAGAGCTTACATCTGGCCCACAAACACAAGACAGAAAACTGAGAGAGCTAACTGGGAATGGAGTGAGTTTTTGAAACCCCAGAACCTACCCTTAGTGAGTGACACACCTCCTCCAATAAGGCCACATCTCCTAATCCTTTTCAAATAGCTCTAGTAACTGGGGACCAAACATCATTCTCATTCAGACTACCACAATCCCCTTAGTCCCAGTCATATCACTACAGGCAAGATGTCGGACTTCTGTCTGTGAACCACCTCAGAAAAGGAAAAGAATATTATAAGATTCAAAATAGTATAAAGTCAGTTGTGGATCATGTAGGATCATGCCTATGACCCTACCCTTTAGAAGAACGTGTCATTGTAAAAAGTAAGGCCAGAAGTTACATGAGATGGTAATTCCTATAATCTCAGTCCTCCGGAGGTCGGGGCAGGGAGATCATGCATTTGAAGTCTATGTGAGCTGCATATGGAGCTCTTACTCAAAAACAGGAAGTACAACTGGGCATGGTGGTGCACACCTTTAATTGGAAGGCAGGCAGGCAGGCAGATCCCTTCGAGTTTGTGACCAGCCTGGGCTACATGGTAAGACCATGTCTCAAAGATCAGTCAAACATCGCCAACAAAGATAGTACATAGGTGTATTTACTAAGTAAGGAACAGCTCTACGCAAAAGTGACAAGATTCTGCAGGTATTTTGCTTTCCTGTTTTTTCCCTCCCATTTTGAAGCTATTCCTTGGTTTCAGTTTTATCTCACTCCAGGGATGCAGCTCACCTATCTAGGATCTTTTCCAGTAATTGGAGAAAAGGAAGTGATTCAAGCTGATGATGAGCCTACCTTCTCTTTCTTCAGTGGCCCCTACATGGTCATGACCAAGTAAGTGGGAGTGGCCAGTGTCCCCTGGGAAGAGTAGCTTCCTGTGGATTGATAGCTTCTCCTCAAACAGAACTCATAGGTGTAAATTAGGGTTTCTCACTGCACATTTTTTGGATAGATGATTCTTAGCTGTGGTCAGACCTGTGCTTTGTGGGATGTTCAGGAATGAGCCTGATCTCTGCGCACTGGGTCTTTAGCAGCTGTTCATGGCCCCCTCAGTTGTGACAAGCAGACTGTCCATAGACTATGTTTCTTATTTTGTTTTCACATGTCCATACACTTTATGAATTAGTTGCTATCCAGAGAACAGCTGGCTCCTGTCTGCCCTAACAGCCTCGTAACTCTTCTCTCTTCTCTGATCACCACTGCCCTATCCATCAGCCACACTGCTGTCACCACTGTCTAACAGAAAAACCTTACCAGATTATTCTCTTCCCTTGAATTCTTCCATGACTTTTGCCTCCTCGCTTAATTCTCCAGGCTGCTTTAAACCCTGGGAGTTGGTGGGGGTATCCAGCCCCCTAAGGGATAGTAGGGATGCTGTGTGAGCCTGGTTTCTGGGTCTGTGGGAAGGAAACCTGGTTCACGGAAGCAGTGACTGCTCAACCCCTCTCTTGGCACTATCTCTGCCTCTTTTAGCCTAGTGTGGAACAGGAGCAGAGTCACAGTGAAGGAATTGAACCTCCCCACCCACCCTCATTGTAGCAGACTGAGATTGGCTGATTTGTTGATTGCTGAGCAGGAGCACAGCAGGTAAGAAGAACCAAGAACAAGACCTACGATAGGGCTGGTGGGTGGTGGTGACTCAAGTCTTTAATCCCAGAACTCTAGAGTTCAAGGTCAGCCTGGTCTACAAAGTGACTTCCAGGACAGCCAGGGCTGTTACACAGAGAAACCCTATCTCCAAACAACAATACTTATGAAGAGAAAGAGGGACTAATGAATAGTATGAGGAATAAGGATTGTGATGGTAAGGGGCTCAATTCTGTCATCTGTCTCATAACTTCATGTCTTCAGACGAACAGGCTCCAGAACCATTTGATTTTTCTGCTGTGGCCCCTGAGGCCTGCTCCATTTGGGAACTGGTACCCATCTGGAGAGCAAATGACTGTCCTGCTTTCATAGAGCATAGCACTCCATAAGAACCACATCTCGACTACTGAGGACATGAATCTCAGTTTGAAAGACCCTCAGAGAGGACCTTTCCTCTCTGATGAAGATCCCAGAACCAGGACACTCCGAGACCAGGCCACAGGATGCAATTAGCAAGAGGTTTATTGAGTAAACACAGGTACCTGCCGGCAGCAAGTCTTTCGGAGGACTTGCGCGCCTGCAGACTGGGGGGAGGTCTTTTTATAGGGAAGAGCAAAAAGCAAGTTTACAGAAGCAAAAGCGTGGTTATCGGTCGACCGGAATGAGGCAGGGGCATGAATGGTTTCCTCTCTCAGCAAGGGTGTCAGCAAAAAGCAAGCTTACAGAAGCAAAAGCGTGGTTATTGGTTGACCAGAATGAGGCGGGGGCATGAATGGTTTCCTCTCTCAGCATGGATGCCTGGTAACAGTCATCCTGTTCCTATCTTATAGCTAACCTGCTTTGTTGATATCCTATCTTATTGACATCTTGCCTTGCAGTCTTTCTATCTCTATCTCCTGCTCTCTCAGGCACATGGGATGTTCTTACGGGAGCAGGCTGGCTGCTGATCTGGAGAGTTTTTTTTAAAGCAAACAGGACATTCCCCCTGGAGCATGCTAGCTGCGGGTTTTGAGGAGGGGGTCTGTAGGGTCTTTCAAGTTCCAAAGGCTTCCTGAAGTTCTAGAGTTACGTTATTTAGGTCTTGGTGAGTCAGACACTGGGTTCATGATTTCATACCAGGCCACTGAGCTAGCTCCTGAATAAACCCTTGTTTTGAAGAAGCTAGCCTGAATGACCTACACAGGTAGGTAGGCATGGTGTGTGCTTTGACGTGATGCTGGGTAGGTATGTGACTTTAGCTACCAACTTTCTAGGAAAATTCTACCATTGATTCCTGGTTTTTTTAATTTTTAAAAAATTTTTAAAAGATTTATTATGTATACAGTATTCTGCCTGCATGTGTGCCTGTACCCCAGAAGAGAGCACTATGTTGTAAACCACTATGTGGTTGCTGGGAATTGAACTTGGGTCCTCTGGAAGAACAGTCAGTGCTCTTAACCACTGAGCCATCTCTCCAGTTCTTGTCGTTTGTCAGAGATAGGATTTCTTTGTGTAGCCACCCTGGCTATCCTAGAACCCACTCTGTAGACCAGGTTGCCCTTGAATTCACAGAGATCCACCTGCCTCTGCCTCCCAAGTGCTGGGCTTAAAGGTGTGCTCCATCACTGCCTGGTTTGGTTACTGCTTTTCTAAAGTGAGTAGGAGGGTGTGTTTCTGAGATGATGTATGCAGCTTATGCAGGCTCTCGGTCAGGGTTTCTATTGCTGTGATAAAACATCATGACCAAAAAGAAAGTTGGTGAAGAAAGGGTTTATTTAGTTTACACTTCCATATAGCTGTTCGTCATTGAAGGAAGTCAGGACAGGAACTCAAACAGGGCAGGAGCTTGCGGGCAGGAGCTGCGGTAGAGGCCATGGAGGAGTGCTGCTAGCTTGCTCAGTCTGCATTTTTTTCAGCCTTTTTCTTTCTTTCTTTTTTTTTTGTTTTTGTTTTTCAAGACAGGGTTTCTCTGTATCTTTGGAGCCTGTCCTGGAACTAGCTCTTGTAGACCAGGCTGGTCTCTAACTCACAGAGATCCGCCTGCCTCTGCCTCGTGAGTGCTGGGATTAAAAGTGTGCGCCACCACTGCCCAGCACCACTGATAACTCTTTTTTTATATATTTATTTATTTATTATGTATACAATATTCTGTCTGCATGTATTCCTGCAGGCCAGAAGAGGGCACCAGACCCCATTACAGATGGTTGTGAGCCACCATGTGGTTGCCGGGAATTGAACTCAGGACCTTTGGAAGAACAGGCAATGCTCTTAACCACTGAGCCATCTCTCCAGCCCCCACTGATAGCTCTTAAACTTTCAGCATCTTCCAATAGATGTCTTCCCTTCCAGAACTCATTTTATTTTCTAAAAAAATGATGTATATAAGTTGTGATTTGTTCGCTTTTGTTTTTCTGTGCTGTGTTTGTTTTGAGACAAGATCTCATGCATCCCAGACTGGACTTGAGCTCACTGTGTAGCCGAGGATGAACTTGAGCTTCTCCTGCTTCCGTCCCCTGAGTACTGAGATTATAGGTTGAGCCACCATGCCCGGAATAAGTGGAATTTGTTTAGAATGTGTTCAAATGACATAAAGAATATCACCTGTGTTTTCATCATGCTCTCCTCTGCCCTGTCCCTAATGAAGATTTTTATCTTTTGTAGCAACCTGCGGCACCCTAACCTGCTGCAGCTGATGGCTGTATGTTTGTCCCAGGACCTGAAGAAAATTCGCCTGGTGTATGAGCGTATCACAGTCGGCACCCTGTTCAGTGTCCTCCACGAACGAGTAAATGGTCTTTCTCTAGATTTCCCCAGCTGCCTTACTCTTCTCCCTGCCCTCTTCCCTGCCATTTTTGCAGAGTTCTCATTTAGGAGATGAATCTGTAAATTATTTTCATGTATTGCATGTGGTGTAACATGCCAGAGAAGACTGATAAGCAAATGTTGAACTAATGTGATTTAATTTTTTTCACATTGGTTGGTCAATTGCTTTGTATGTCTTGTCTGTCTGTGTTATTCCTATGGAAGTCAGAGGACAGCTTGTTGGAAGGCGTGCTCTCCTTCTGCCGAGGGTTCCAGGAAATGAATTCAGGTCACCACGCTTGGTAGCAAACACCTTTCTTTACCTCTGAGCCACTTCACTGGCCATGATACAATAATAGTCTTCCTCTTTTTCCTTCTTTCATTAAACAAATTTATCAGGGGGTGGTGCATAACATTCCACAGTTATAGATCAGAGGATAACTTTGTAGACTTGGTTCTCCCTTCTACCTTTATGTGGGTTCTGGGTAACAAAAGCAGGTCATCAGACTTAAATCACAGCCGCCCTTACCTGCCGAGCCATCTAGTTGGCCTTGTTTTATTTTGTTTTGAGACAGGCTTAACTGTGTAACCATGACTAGCCTCAAACTCATGACCTTCCTACCACTCAGCCTCCAAGTGCTGGATGTGCCACAATTCCTGGCTTCTCAGTCTTGCGCCTTTTTTTTTTTTGTTGTTTGTTTCTTTAAATCAGCTCTTCAATAGCTCAACAGAGCCAGAAACATTAATGCAATTCTGGCTGAGCCATTGGCCACAGGTTCTTTCCCCCTACATTTCACTTGTGCTCTGTCCTGGTTTGTTACATAGAGACCTTTATCGCTTTCCTTTTCACCTCTCAGATTTCCTTGGGATGAAGGAATATCTTCCATGATCTTGTAGCTAAGTGTTCTTTGGGCCAGGATATGACTTCCAGGAGCTCTTTCTCCTTGGCCTTCTTCTAAATGCTGTGGCTGGGAGTAAAGAGACCCTGCAGAGAGTCTTTCTTTTCATCTGATGGGGCTGGAAGCTGAGTTGATTCTCTGCAACTTGTAGAGTCCTTTGAGCTTCCAGGTTCTCCCAGCCACAGTGCTGGTTAGGGAGGTGCCAGGGCAGTTTTACTGGCAGTTTCCCAGGTTAAGCTGGAATGCTCATACCAAGTTTAGAGTACTTTCTTCTAATGCGTCATTATATAAAGCAGCTCACTTGTAGGAAAGGAGCTGAGGTTTAGAGGCAGCAGCCTGGATCAGTGGAACTATAGATCAGTCACTTAACCTCACTGACATTTAGGCTCCCCATCTGCGGAATGAGAATACCAGGAAGTGTGAGAATCAAATGAAGAGACTTTGGAAATGACACCAGGAGGTCTTTCCTTTTGGTTTTGGAACCTTCTCTCTTGCTTGCAGAGGTCCCAGTTCCCAGTGTTGCACATGGAAGTGATTGTGCACTTCCTGCTCCAGATCGCTGATGCCTTGATCTACCTCCATTCCCGAGGCTTTGTCCATCGCTCCCTTAGCTCCTATGCTGTCCACATTGTCTCTGCAGGAGAAGCAAGACTGACCAACCTGGAATACATGATGGAAAGGTAGATATAGCCTCCAGGGTAGTTTCTTTCTGAAGAGGGACTCCCTGGGAGACCTTT
Source organism: Microtus pennsylvanicus (assembly GCF_037038515.1). NCBI lineage: Eukaryota > Metazoa > Chordata > Mammalia > Rodentia > Cricetidae > Microtus > Microtus pennsylvanicus. Next base: position 34,097,788 of record NC_134589.1, on the reverse strand, counting down.
ATTATAGTGCTGAAATCTAATGTGTTCAGGTTTCCTAATTGGTGGGAAAACTGTCTGTCAGCACAGAAAGATTTACCAAATTCAAAGGCTATTTGCAAAGGCTGTAGATAGACTGTTTAAAAGTTTGTTTTGCGTTCTGTATGTGTGTGTATGCGTGTGTGTATGTTTGAGAGAGAGAGAGAGACAGAGAGAGAAAGAGAGAGGGAGAGAGAGAGAGAGAGAGAGAGAGAGAGAGAGAGAGAGAGAAGCTGTTTGCAAATGCTTTAGTTAGATTGCTTAAAAATTGGTTTTGCAGTTGGGCAGTGGAACATGCCTTTAATCCCAGCACTTGGGAGACAGAGACAGGAGGATCTCTGTGAGTTTGAGGCCAGCCTGGTCTACAAGAGCTAGTTCCAGGACAGGCTCCAAAGCTACAGAGAAACCCTGTCTCGAAAAACAAACAAACAAGAATTATTTTGCATTTTTTGTGTGCGTGGGCGGAGGGAGGGAGGGAGGGAAAGAGGGGAGGGGAGGGCAATTCAAGTCATCAGGCTTGCTGTCAGGAACCTTTTCCACTGAGGCCTCTCACCAGTCCTCCTTTTTGTTTTCTGAGATGGGTTCTTGTGTGTAGCTCAGCAGTATGTAGTCCAGGCTGGACTTGAATCTACAGTTCTCTTTCATCTGCCTCTCAAGATCTGTTGCAAGTATGTGTTGCCACATCTGGCTGGGAAGTTACTTCTGCTCAGGGTAGTCTCATTTTCTTTTTTCCTTTTTCTTTTTTTTTTGTTTTTTGGTTTTTCGAGACAGGGTTTTTCTGTAGCTTTGGAGCCTGTCCGGGAACTCCCTTTGTAGACCAGGCTGGTCTCGAACTCACAGAGATCCACCTGCCTCTGCCTCCCTAGTGCTGGGATTACAGGTGTGTGTCACCACCGCCCGGCAGGGTAGCCTCATTTTCATAGACATGTAACAGGCTTGTATTAGCCAATGTATATGCACTCTAAAATTTCCACTTGGTACAACAGAGTTGTATATTATCTTTTGGGTTTTTGAGACAGGGTTTCTCTGTGTAACTCTGGCTGTCCTGGAAATCACTCTGTGCTCTGTAGACAGCCTCAGAGATCTTGCCTCTGCCTCCCGAGTACTGGAATGAAAGGTGTGTGCCACCACACTGGGCCGAGTTGTATGTTCTTACCTTGTAATCTTTCATGTGTGTTGAACTGGGCCTTGTTGCTAGGCATTTGTGGTGCACACCTTTCATCCTAGCACTCACGAGACAGAAGCAGGAGGAGTTCAAGGCCAGCCTGGTCTACAGAGCAAGTTCTAGTACAGGCCCAAAACTGTTCAAAAAACAAATAACAACAACAAGAATTTTAAAAAAGAAAGGGGTCTTGTTATACCCTTCTTCCATTAGTGACCAGTCACCCTTAAGGCCTCAGTTGCCCACTGCATTCTTTTCATTGCTAGTCGTGGAATAAGAGAGAGCAGAGAGGGTACATAGTAAGATATGGGGCTGGCCTGAAGTGGCACATCGCAGCTTCCCACTTTGCACTGGCCAGAACCAATCACCTTCTTATTGAATGGAGGCTCAGAAATGTACCTTAGCTATAGAAGAGAGGAGGTAATGGGCACAGTGAGCCTGCTGGACTCTAGCGACCAAACACTGAGGAGGAGTCGCCCCCAGAGACCATCTCACACATGACAGCCGATGCAAAAGCATGAGGATTTTATTAATTCTGTCATGACAGGGTCCCCCAACATTCGGGAAGCCGAGGGACCTCGAATAGCTGGTACAGTCTACTTTTAAAGGGGCCACAGATGCAAGGGGGTTTGTTCTTTGACTATTCTGATTGGCTTATTTGAAAGGGCTATTACCAATAATTGACTGGAGAGCTGTTGCCAGATCAGATGAGGTAAGAGGTCATTTTGACCCCGTTTCCCAGGGGACTGAATCAAAACATGCGTATATGGGTAAATGTTCAGGAACTGAGTACGTGTGAGTGTAGCTGTTAGGTCCTTGGTTCCCAGGGGAGGAGGGGAAGCACTATGGCACAGAGGCTGAGAGGATTCAGAATTGTCAAAAATGGCTTCAGGATTGTCTTAAAGTCTTACAAGCCTTATCGTCTGCTGAGTAACAAAGGCATACTGTGCTCTCAAGGGACCCAAGTACAGTTCGAGACACTTCAAACAGCTCCCTCATTCAAACACTGGTAGTAGGGTTTAGTTTCCTACAGGGCTAGGCCAGAGATTGGCTGTAATTCCCCATGCCAGGCTCTAGGAGGCAGAGGGCCTCTGCTGTCCATCTTCAGTGCCATACAGAGCTCTGGGCCTTTGGCACCACGTTGTTCTGTTCTGGACACTGCTCTTAGCCACTGGACAGACCCTGCTTGCTTATCATCTTCTTCTTTTGTCCCCTTGCCTCCCATTCCCCGTGCTTTGCTTCTGAGTTGAGCATGATTTTGCTGCTGACATTCTCCAGTAATATACTGCTGTGACTACATGCAAAGCTTAATGGGGACATAAATCTGTTTTATTCACTGCTGGATCCCAGATGCCGAGAAGAAGTCCTTACTCAAGAATCACAGGTCTCGCCTCGGATTATGGTTTGTTTTGTTTTGTTTAAAGCAAAGTGCATACAGAAGTTACAACAATTTTAAAGAAAAAAATTGTTCTATTTTGTGGTTCCAACAACAAACTCAAAAATCTATGACAAATAGGGGCTCCAATGAGCTGTTTTTTTTAATTTGATTTTTTTAAATATTTATTTATTTATTATGTATACAATATTCTGTCTGTGTATATGCCTGCAGGCCAGAAGAGGGCACAAGACCCCACTACAGATGGTTGTGAGCCACCATGTGGTTGCTGGGAATTGAACTCAGGACCTTTGGAAGAGCAGGCAATGCTCTTAACCTCTGAGCCATCTCTCCAGTCCCTCCAATGAGCTGTTTTAGAAATACTTTGGATTAGGTAAAGTTATACAGAAAGTTGAGTGCGTTTGAAATCTTAAAAAAAAAAGTTCCTGTTATTCCTCAAATGGTGCTTGTGGTTTAACATTTCTGTTAGATGCGTGCGTTGAATTACTTGCTATCCAGGTGTAACAGGTGCTCCTTACCATTTATCGTCAAGGACTTTAACTGTCCGTCTTCTTCAGCTTCTACTCTTTCTTGACCACTCTCCACAATTCTCTTTGTAGTGATTTTTTTACCATTTACTATCTTAGTAGAAGTTGATATTGATTTGTGGTAGTACTCTCACCTCTGCCCCTGAGTGTTGAGATTATAGCCGTGCCCATATCTAAATTTAAAACATTTATTTGTGTATGTGTGCGCATGCACATGAGGAGATTAGAGATCAGCATCAGGTGTTTTCTTCAGTTGCTCTCTACCCCAGGGGTCCTCTTGTCACTGGATCCCAGACTGGGGCTTCAGTCTTCCCCAACAGGAAATTCTCAGCACAGGGGTAAAGAAAAGTTTCTTTTATTAGCACACAACTGTATCCTATAGCTGTTGTTGTTGTTTTTTGTTTTTGTTTTGTTTTGTTTTTTTGGTTTTTCGAGACAGGGTTTCTCTGTGGTTTTGGAGCCTGTCCTGGAACTAGCTCTTGTAGACCAGGCTGGCCTCGAACTCACAGAGATCCGCCTGCCTCTGCCTCCCGAGTGTTAGGATTAAAGGCGTGCGCCACCACCACTCAGCTTGTAGCTATTGCTTAAAGAGGCCTAACCCCATCAGAAATATTTCATGATTTATATAAGATTAGGTATTGTCATGATCTGTGACCATGATATTTCTGTCTCCAGTTCAAAGGAGACTTCCTCCCAGAGCTAAGCAAATTTTACAAAAGCTGAAATTTGCAATTTTTTTCAATAAGACAGTTTTATCTTTAGCAAAGCGGACTTGCTGTCTAAGCAGATATTGGTGGTAGTCACTTTCTAAGGGAGGTGAGCAGATGTCACCTGTTCTAGAAAATAAGAAGGGGCAAGCGGTTCACAGAGCGGAAGCCGCCGTCCAGTGTCAGCTCTGCTGTCTCAGGTCAGAGGGAGTTTCTTATTTCAGTGTAACCTCAAATTAATATTAAAGCTTTCTATCTTCTTTCCTTCACTCCTCCCTTTTGGAGGTGATTAATATCATATAAGGCTCCAATTTTATAATTCTGCTTCATCAGGAGCCCCAGGCATCTGGCATCTAACTGCTGTGTTACTAAATTGGGGGGGAGGGGCTTAGAAGTCAACACTGTTTGTAACTTAATAACTTCTATACAGGATGTAATGAACTGGAGCAGATGTTTAGGGTATAGGGTCCAAATGACAGACTCAAAGTGATCAGGAGGAAACAGCCAAAATTTCTGATTTCCAGAGGTGTTTTTAGTGCTTTTCTTCCCGTGACTGTTTCCTTTTACCTGTTTAACCACTGTATCTCTGACCACTCCTGATTTGTTAGCACAATAGCAGCATTCTTTGTTTAAAAATGTGCAGATCCTCCTCTGCTTTGGTAGACTTAGGCCTCCTCTGGAGGATGGCTTCTTCAGGGGAGTCCACTTAGTCCTGTATTATTCCCACTGCTTCACTTGTCTCTTCCCTGTCCTCCATAGCCTGGTTAGACAGATCATTGTAATGTATTTCTAAAGCTGCTATTCCTCTGGTTCCCCAGGCCCACTGCTAGGGTGTGAAAATGAAAGCCCTTTTAAGCCTGCCGTGGGCTTCTACCTATAGTAATGTAGGAGATTCATTACCTTAAGCCCTCTTACGCTCATGGATTCATATAAACCAGAACACAAAGCTCTATTCGCCTAGGAGGGCAGCACTGGTGGACCCTTGTTCTTACAATGTCCAGGACCATCAGCGGCCTAGTTGTGGCTATCAGAGCCCACAGTGAGCTGGACCTTCCTCTGTCAGTCATCAACAGGTAAATGTACCACAGGCTTGCCCACAAGCCAATCTGGTGGGGGCATTTTCTCAGTTTAGGTTCTGTCTTCTCAAATGACTATAGCTTGTGTCAAATTGACAGTAAACACCCAGGGTAGTTGTTCGCTTGGTATCTGGTGCATGCTTGGATGAATGTAGGTGAAAGGAGCACTTAATGGTACAAGAATCAGGGTTAACTCTATTTGGCTCTATAATTCAGGGCAGCTAGAGTTGTGGACTCTTTGCTTCAGCCTTTGAAGTCCTATCAGAGACTTCACAGGCTGACAGAAATGACACCATTGGTCAGTTAAGAGTGCCATCTGCTGTTGAGAAGACAGCATAACAATTTATTCTGATTTTTCGTTTCCATAGAAAATACAGTTTGGAGATTGTCTGGCCCAACCCTAACTTTTCTCCCTTTTTCTTCAAATCACAATGCTGGGAACCAATCACAGGGCCGCATATATGCTAAGTAGGTGCTTCACACCAAGCTACAGCCTCAGCCTAGCCCTGTCCTTCTATACAGGAAAGTGAAGTGCAGAGGAGTAAAGGGATGGTGTCCCAGCTCGTTGGTTAGGGGCATAACTGAATAGAGCCAGATGATAGGAAATGCCCCTAGGCCACAGGGAGGATGAACTGGAGGTTAATGCAGGAAGATCAGCTTGGAGACCCTGGGGTGGAGCTAGGGGCCCACATAGAAAGATGTGCAAGGCATTGAGGAGCTGGTGTTAACAGCTGAGGAGGTGAGGGTTGGAGGGAAACGAGGAAGGAAGGAAACGAAGGAAGGTCAGAAGGGTAAGAGTTAGCTAGAGTTGATGAGGGACATACTGGGCATGATAGAAATAGTGTGAGATTTGGGCTTGCTGATCTCTATGGAACTTCAGGCAGAAATGGCAATCAGGAAGTCATCATAGCTGCAACAGTATACGTTTCTTTGTAATGTAAGTTGATGAACCATGAGTCCAGATAACTCTCAATTCTGCATTTATTTTGGGTAACTCTGTATTTGGGCTCATTAGTTTAACATCTTGCCAATAGTAACATTCCATCTCCGGGCATGAAAGGGATGCAGCAGGTTTTTTTCTACTCTTAATTCCTCAACTGAATCTTTTTTTTAAAGTTTTGTTTATTTATTTATTTATTATGTATACAGTGTTCTGTCTGTCTGTATGTTTGCTGCCCCAAAGAGGGCACCAGATCTCATTTATAGATGGTTGTGAGCCACCATGTGGTTGCTGGGAATTGAACGCAGGACCTCAGGAAGAGCAGTCAGTGCTCTTAACCTCTGAGCCATCTCTCCAGCCCCTCAACTGAATCTTTAGATTAGTACACCACTCGACCCTGCACGTGCTGTCCCATAGAGTTATACCCAAATAGAATGCAAAAACTGAATTCCATAAAACTTCACTGCCCTACAGTGGCAGCCAGAACAGAAGTCTCTCTTCCTCAGCACCACTCCAGCCCTTTTCCATGTTGGCATGACACACAGGGCCTCTCATACGATAAGTGAGCACTTGAGAAGGAAGGCTGGGAGAGAAAAAAGTAAGAATAAAAAGGAAAGGATTTGAATTCTGGTTATGACTCGTCCTTTGCTAGGACCTAACCCGAGCCCAAGAGGCCTGTGGTCCTTTGGAGAAATGCCCAGCTTGAAAGGAAGCATGGTAGTTTCCCCCAAATATGCTTTAGACAATAGAATACCCATTGCCTTTTGGGGGATAGCTGAGGAAGAGCACTTGTCTAGCACGCATGAGGGTCTGTGTTTGATTCCCAGTTCCTCCATAAAACAAAATCATAGCCAAAAAAGAACTATTGACTTTTGTGGTACTAATGTAATTTATGTTAATATATAATTATATAGTGAATATTCAAATTTATACATTAAATATATAAATACTTGTGTATTAAATATGTCTGCAAAAAAATCAATATGGGCCAGGTGATGGTGGCGCACGCCTTTAATCCCAGCACTCAGGAGGCAGAGGCAGGTGGGTCTCTGTGAGTTCGAGATGAGCCTGGTCTCCAGAGCTAGTTCCCGGACAGGCTCCAAAGCCACAGAGAAACCCTGTCTCGAAAAACCAAAAAAAAAAAAAAATATGTCTGCATATCACAATACACAGTTTCCCAGTTTATCGTTTAGTGATACAAATAAAAATTAAGATCGTATTTTCTAATTCATGATTTCCTGAGTTCACTGCTCTCTGTCAATGGCGTGCTGGATGGACAGAGAACTGTGGAGGTGGGGAATATGACAAAAATACAATGTATAAAAATTCTGAAGGAATTAATTAAAATATCATTTAAAAAATCTCACTGATAGAAACATCAATCTGAGAAGCCCATCCTAGCTTCTAAAATTTATGCTTATGCCAGACCAGACTGGCCTTGCACTCACAGAGATTTATCTGCCTCCCGAGTATTAGTTAATTTTCTGTTGCTGTGACAGAGCACCATAAGCAAGGTGATTTAGAAAAGAAAGTGTTTAATTGGCTTACAGTTTCAGAGCGTTAGCCCACAGGGGAGGGGCAAAGGCATGGCGGCAGCAACAGCTGAGAGCTCATAGCTTGATCCACAAGGAGGAGGAGGAGAGAGCACTGGGAATTGTGCCAGTCTTCTGAGACCTAAAGACCAGCCTCCCCAGTGACTCACCTCCTCCAACTCCATGCCTCCTAATCTCTCCCTGACAGCTTCACCAACTGGAGACCAAGCATTCCAACATATGAGCCTGTGGGGCAGCTCTCATGTACACCACCACATGGGAATATAGGCATGTGTCATCCATCTCCCTGGCCTTTGCCCTTCTAGTAACGGTTCAAAAATAGTTTTTATTTTATGTATGAGCGTTTTGCCCACATGTATGTATATGTGTGTATCATGTGCATGCCTGGTGTCCACAAAGACCAGAAGAGGGAGTTGGACTCCGGGAACTAGAGTTATGGGCAGTTGTAACCTACATGTGCTGGGAACTTAACCCAGGTCCTTTGCTGTACCTCTGAGGTGCTTAGGTTCCAGGTGTGCTAGTGCTGGAGCGTGAGCTCGGGGTTTCTTACAGCTGTGCATGCACTCTGCCAACTGATCTCTGTCCCCAGCCCCAGGATAATTATCAGTGAGCACTCATCAGACCTTTACCAAATGCTTGCCATTATGGCCATATTATGTCTTACTTGGTGGAATGAGTACTTTCTGCCCACAGAGTGTTGCCACATCCATAATTTCATTTGAATACCGTGACAGCCATGGGTAGTCAGTACTGACTTCACCTCACCCTGAGGCCTCTTATTGGCCTGGGGGACATTTATGGTAGTCTGACTTGGCTCTTAAGATGTTTGGTTGGAAAGATAACTGTTTACGCAAATCAGTGAACTTTGATGGACGGAAAGGGCTCATTCCCCAGAGGACTTGATCTCAGAAAAGAAGTCATAGCCCAGGTGTCGTGGTGCACCTCGTTAATCCCAGCACTCAGGAGGCAGAGGTATGTGGCTCTCTGTGTGTTTTATGCCTGTCTGGGCCTTATAGGATAAAGGCTTTGCCATTAGTCTGACAACCTGAGGTCAATCCCTGCATGTTGCGGGTAATGCAATGCAAGTGTGTAGGTTCAAGAAGGTCTGTGAAATGAAGACTCAGAGACACTTTGAGAATGAACTTAGCCTTAGCAGCCGCAGGGGTCCCAGCCTCAGTGAAATGAAGCACTTTCCCTTAGCCCGCCGCATTTTTATTTTTCTCTATATTTACACTTTAGCCCATAGATTTCCGTATCTCAAAACAACCTGAATGAAGCTTCCAAAAATACAATGCCAAGTGCAAACACCTGATTCAGGAGGTACCATGGTTTTCCAGAGGGGGAAAAATGTGGCTACTCTCAGAGAGCTGGATGCAAGATATAATAAGAATAAACTTAAGTAATAACTATTCTGCAGCTAATAAAACAGTACTACTTTTAAAGTAGATTATCAGCGAAGGGCTCCCTAAGGAGGCAACTTACTTTCTCTCTTTCTTTACCTTTTCTTTTCTTTTTTCTTTTTTGGTTTTTCAAGACAGGGTTTCTTTGTGTAGCCCTAGCTGTCCTGGAACTAGTTCTTGTAGACCAGGCTGGCCCCGGACTCACAGAGATCTGCCTGTCTCTGCCTCCTGAGTGCTGGATCAAAGGCATGCATCACCACTGCCTAGCAGAGGCAACTTTCAAATTAATGTCTTGGCCACAAGAAACAGCCAGTTACTGAACATGTCAGGCAGAAGGAACTGCTCATATGGAGTGGAAGTGGGAATGTCTTCCTAGTGCAAGTGGACGATGGCCCCTGTGGTTTGAGTGGAGTGGGGAGTGGCCACATAAACTAGGGGAGGTAGGGCAGTCAAGCAGGGATGATAAGGAATTGTATGTATTGGGAGAACTCTGAGGCAGTGTATGGTAACTCTGTTTAGCTGAATTAGCGGAAGCTCCAGGAGATTGGTACCTCATAGGAAAGTATTTATGTGCGCTATGTGGTGATCTCAACAACTCCTTAAGGGAAACTCGGCCTTGTGTTTCCTTCCATAGCCAGGACAGTGGCACACACAGGGACGTGACGCGAGTGCCCCTCCCCACCCAGCTCTACAACTGGGCTGCTCCAGAAGTGATCCTACAGAAGGCGGCCACTGTGAAGTCAGACATCTACAGCTTTTCCATGATCATACAAGAAATTTTAACAGGTGATCAATGTGTATATTCAAAGTTGAACCAAGTCCTTATTTTTAGGTTAGAGATTTCCCCCCAGGAATTACTTAGTTTTATGAAAATTCAGAACTTAAAGAAAAAAATCCTGAAGGATCTTTGTTTGTTTGTATATTTGTCTGCTTTTCTAACATGTAGCCCCGACTATCCTGGAACTAGCTATGTAGACCAGGCTGGCTTCAAACTTAGACAGTTTGCCTCTGCCTACTTAGTTCTGGGAATAAAAGCATGCAGCACTACACCTGGCTTCAAGGATCTTCTCTGTGCTTATTAGACACAAGATAGTTTCCAAGAAATCTTCCTTTAACTATTTACAACTCAGAAAAGCCCATAGATCTGCCTGCTATTGATAAAGCACTTAAGCAAAAAATAGGAAATGGTAGATGCATACCTGATGTCACTTGAAGAAAATGAAAGCCCCTTGAAACTTACATGACTTTGAGTAAAGTACTCACATAACTGAAGACAAAAGGACTCCTTCGAGAGAGACAGACATATCCGTATGTATACACACATATAACACCACATTCAAGTGAGGGAGTAGGCAGAGTCAGCTGCCCCTTTGATGTTTGGAATCCTAGAGGCAAAATTGCACTCTTCAGGAGATGAATTCATGATCTACTCAGCCTGATGCCCAAGTATTAGCTTGTCTCCAAGTCTGCTAGGGACACCCATGTATGCAGGAAGCTGACACTAACTATTTTCTGTGTCAGAGGGATTTCCCTGGTATATAGGTTAAGTGACTCCTTGTCCATAATTGGGCCAGTGGTTTCTCTGGGGGAAGAAAGTAATGTTTAAAAGGGACCAACTGAATTGACTATGTTCTTAACCACTTCTGATTTATTTTTTCTCTCTTTTATTTCTCTGTGTTATTTCGTATTTCTAATGTTTTATTATCATATATTAATTATATATGGTAATTGGCTTTATGATGTTTTTTATACATATATATATATTGATCATATTCACCCTCCTTGCTCTTTCTATTTTTAATTTTATTTTGTGTGTATGTGTATTTTGTCTACATGCATGTCTGTGCACCTAGTGCCCGAAGTACCCAGAAGAGGGCATTGGATTTCTGGAAGTAAAGTTACTGATGATTGTAAGCAGCTATGTGGGTGATGGAAATTGAACCTGGATCCTCTGGAAGAGCAGCCAGTGCTCTTAACTGCTGAGCCATCTCTCCAGCCCCTACATTACCCACTTTTGGCCCCCCTCACTCAATCCCAACGAGTCCCTTTCTACTTTCATGTCTGTTTGTCTTTTTCTATGACCCCGTGAGTTCCATTAGGGTTGTTTACAGGAACATGGGCAAGAGGTTATTATAGAGACATAGGCAACTTACTTGTGAATACATCACTGAAGAAAATCAATGATTTTCTTCTGTCTTAATCTTATTCTTATCTATTACTTTTTACTTATAGACAACATACCCTGGAATGGCTTGGATGGCTCAGTTATTAAAGAAACCATAGCCTTGGGAAGTTATTTAGAAGCTGATGTCAGGCTTCCGGAACCTTACTATGATATTGTTAAGTCAGGTATCCACGCCAAGCAGAAAAATCGAACAATGAACCTACAAGATATTCGGTATATTCTGAAGAATGACTTAAAGGCAAGCCCTGAAATTGGGAGAAGTTTGTTTCTGCTACCTACTTCATTGGGTTAGAGACCGGGAAGCTTGAGGCCCAAGTTTTAACAATGTTTGGAATTGAGGACAGTGGTGCATGCATGAAGATTTATGTCGTGCGAGGACATGGGTTGGGGATGGGATACTGAAGTAGGATCAGGAGTTGGAGATTTTCCTAGACTACATAGAAAGTTCAAAGCTAGTGTAGAGGTACATACTATGACTAGTTCTCAAAAAGTCCCCAAAGTTTTGGAAAGCCTTGTTTTATTATACTGTGTTGCTGAGGAAAGCCTCTCTGTTTAACTTAGAGAATGCGTCAGAGAATTGAGGCGAGATCTGGAGAAGTTGTAGGGTATAATAAAGATAAAGTGAATGGCAGGAGTGGACTAATAATAAACCAGCTAATTAGGATTGATGGCCAGTCTAATAAGAGAAAGAAAGAGATATTTGAGATATTTATGTTTCTAAAAGCACAGGCAGCATTTGGATGAACTGAGATGTGTCATTGACAATGTTTTGTTGTAGGAGTTTCTTGGAGCTCAGAAAACTCAGCCAACTGAGAGCCCCAGAATGCAGAGCTATGAAGCCCATGCTGATGTTAACCCCCAACTAGGACTAACTTCAGAATATCAAAAGGACATTCCAGACTTGGACATCAAAGAGCTAAAGGAAATGGGTATGACTTGAACACACAAAGCATGCTGTTATGCATGTGTGGAGTTAGAATACAACCGTGGGGGCTGGAGAGATGGCTCAGAGGTTAAGAGCATTGACTGCTATTCCAGAGGTCCTGAGTTCAATTCCCAGCAACCACATGGTGGCTCTCAACCATCTGTAATAAGATCTGGTGCCAACTTCTGTCTGCAGGGACACATGCAGGCAGACCAATGTATATATAATAAATAAAAACAAACAACAAACAAAAAGGAAACTCACAAATGGTGGATACACATTGTGAGATACATCCACGTTTCATCCAACAGATGGTGGATACCCACTCTGAGATAGACCACATTTTATTAAAAAAAATACAACTCTTGGTGTCAGGTCTCTCTGGTCCTGGTAATCAAGCTTGCTACTGAGATGTCTCATTGGCTCTTTTTTTTAAAAGATAGATTTATTTTTATTTTATGAATATTTTGTCTGCATGTATGCCTGTGCACCAGCAGTCATGCCTGATGCCCAGGGAATCCAGAAGAGCTATATATTTGGTTGTGATCCACCATCTAGGTGCTGGGAATTGAACCCAGGTCCTCTGGAAGAGCAGCCAGTGCTCTTAACTCATGAGTCACTTCTCCAGCCCTGCTTTTGGTTTTATTAAAGATAGAGTCTCATAGCCTAGGCTGGTCTTGAATGCTCAATCCTTCTGTCTTAAGTCTTCCAAATGCTGGAGTTATAGGCAAATGCCACTCCACTGGGTATCATCAGTTTACTTTTTTGTGAATCACATGGACACTAGCTGTCTCTTTTAAACTGTATATATAACCTGTGCTGAAAAAAGATGGGTACTTTAGGAATTAAAGTTATTAAAATTATTAAGTTAAATCTTTTAGGCTATATAAACACAAGGGTTATATGCAGAACTTAATAGTAACTGAATTTATAGTATGATCAGTCATAGGAATTTATCTAATTGCTTAGAAAAGAAAAATAACTTTAAAAAAGATTATTATATATTTTATGTATATGAGGCTCTGTCTACATGTACATCTGCAGGTCAGAAGAGGGCGTGAGATCTTATTATAGATGGTTGCTAGGATTGAACTCAGGACCTCTGGAAAAGCAGCCAGTGCTGTTAACCTCTGAGCCATCTCTTCAGCCCCATAAAAATAATTTAAAAAATGTAAAAGTCCTATCTGCTGACCTGCTTGGCACAGTGATATGGATTTGTAATCCCACGATTTGGGAATGTGAGATAGGAGTATCACTTGAGTTCTGAAGTTTGGGGTCAGTCTGAGCAACGGGACCTTATTCTTTAAAGCGCTCAGTCATGGCACTCACTTGATGGCTCCTGTTCCAGCTGAGGAGACTGAGGATGCTTGGGGTTGCAGAGCTTGTTTCCAAGTTGGAACGTAGACCAGGCTGGCCTCGAACCCACAGAGATCTGCCTGCCTCTGCCTCCCAAGTGCTGGAATTAAAGGTGTGCGCCACCACTGCCCGGCTGGTCTTTTAATTATAGCCTAATCACTGTTTACTTGGACTCTCTTCTGACGGGTGGAAGCTTCCAGAATGTCCCCTTCCATATTTTCATTATTTGTGTCCTTCATCCCATTTCTGAAAGTTGTACCCTTATCAACTTAAGTCATGTGTGGGTCAGCCCTCAAGTTATTCTTGTAGCCATTTATTTTTCCTGTGATACAGTAGCTTCTTGGGCAATAGTCTCCACCACTTTTATCCCATGCTCACCAAAAGCATCACCTCAACTGTTTTAGTCACAGATTTAATACACAAAGGAAGCCATGGGTATAGTCCTGGGGATCCAGGAGCCTTGAGTTTGAATGTTCTGTCAGTTAAACACATTTAAAATAGTATAAATGAAGCTGAGAACATTCTTAGAAATTAGACCTCCATGGCCCCAAATGTCTATCTTATTCGATGTCAAAATGGGAACTTTCACTTAGTTTAGAAATACCCTTTCATCCTCTGCTGGCTGGGTGTGATGATACACGCCCTAATCCTAGTCTAGAGGCAGCCCTCAATCCCAGCACTTTTGAGTCTGAAGCAGAGGCGAGCAGATCTCTGGGTTCAAGGCCAGCCTGGTCTACATAGTGAGATTGTGAGTTCCAGTACAACCAGGGCTAGGCAAAGAGATCCTGTCTCAAACAACAACAAAAAGAAATAACTTTTCATCCTCTGTTGAATGTATCTTCTGGTAGGCTCTCACTCCTAGGAAGAGAATTGGAAAAAATAAAAGATGGTTTTTATGCCTTTAAAAAAGTTATTTTTGTTTTTGTTATTTGAGACAGGCTCTCACTATATGGTTCAGACTGACTTAGTCCAAGCTGGCATCTAACTTGAGATCCTTCTGCCTCAGCCTGCCAGATGCTATGATTAAAGGTGTGTGTGTGCCACCTGACCCAGCTCATGTTGTATATCTTGAACAATAGCCAAGGCTGCTTACCTTCTTTGATTAGTTTAATCATCTGGATATTGCTATTCTTTCCAACAGGTAGTCAAGCCCATTCACCAGCAGATCACTCTGTTCCCATTGGAAAAACAGTACTGACTCCTCCAGTCCTGGATTCAAGTCTGTCAGTCCAGGAACCTGAGAATCCAAATGTTCCTTCTCCTCCTGCTTTGTGTTTGGCAGAAGAGGTCAGGAGCCCCACTGCAAGTCAGAGCAGTCTCTGCAGCTTTGAGATCAATGAAATCTACTCAGGCTGCTTCAACTTGGGAACTGTCAAAGAGGAAGAGTACCCAGGGACTGCTTCATCATCTGAGAGGGATAAGCCAGACCAGGTAGATGAACTTCCATCTCTGGAAGAGCTGGATAGGATGGAGAGAGAATTGCATTGTTTTTGTGAGGAGGACGAGAGCTTTTCAGAAGTTGACACAGACCTTTCCTTTAGGGGTGGCGACTGGCAAAGTGATCCCCTCAGTTCACTCAGCCTGACTGAACCAACCAGAGAAGACAAGAACAAAACGAGCAGTTGGTCCAAAACTGATGAGATCGTCAGTAAGTGCGTGCTAAATCTAAAGATTTCACAAGTAATGATGCAACAGAATACTGAGTGGCTGAGGAAGCTTGAGCAGAAAATACATGGACTTAAGTTGGCACAGGAGGAGCTGGACAATCAGGGCAGGCGTTTGCGGGATGCTGCATTAAAGTTTGCAAATGCCAAGTATCCATTAGCTGTGGGCCCTCCATCTTTGATTTATGTTCCTCCTGTTATACAATTACCAGAGCTCAGGACTCCAGGAGCGGAGAGAGACTTCCAAGAAGGACATTTTGGCAAAAAGCCTGAGCAACTAATCTGTGGCTGTAAGCCTTTCACACAAGTTTCTGAAGAAAACAGAGAAGACCAGTCAGAGACAAACAATCAGGTACAGTAAGTGGGTAGAAGGAACTGCCTTTACAGGATCTTTGAGCCAGTATTTCCTGTGACCTGTATATAAATGTATATAGCTATAAATAAATGTAGATAGCTTGTAGCAAGGTCCTTTTGGTTTAGGAAATAAGTCCTCTAGGATGGAATTCTGTGGTACATATTCTCTCTAACCCCCATTCCAAACCAAGCACAAAGCCTTTGTCCTTCTCCATAGTTTCAAATGTATTAGGTTCAGCTATGAGAAATTTGTTTTATAGATCAGTTAAGTACTAGCAATTGGACATAATTCAAGGTGTATAAAGTATTTTTGATATTTTGGGGCTGGAGGTACGGTTCAGTACTTAAACAGTACTTGCTGCTTTTGCAAAGGACCTGGGTTCATTTGGCAGCACTGACATGCGTCATCTTACAACCACTCATAACTTTAGTTCCAGGGGGTCCAGGGCCTTCCTCCACACATAAATGCACTCAAGCCCACACGCTTTAAAAAATTCTTTACTCTAAATTCTCCATTAAGTTATTTAAGAAATATTTATATGGGACTGGGAAGATGGCTCTGTAACTGGAGGTTTCTCATCCCACCTGGTCCTACAGCAGCTTTTAAAATACACACTCAGAGTCTTAATATTACATACTGTTTGGCCTATTAGCTCAGGCTTATTAACTAGCTCTTACAACCTAAATTAACCCATTTCTATTAGTTTATATTGTACCGTGAGGCTCAAGACTTGTTACCTCACATCTTGCTTCTCTGGTGGCTGTTTGCATCTCCTTCCACTCTGCCTTCTTTCTCTCTCTGGCTCTGTTTCATCTTTCCAACTAGCTATATTCTTCCCTGCTATAAGCCAAAGAAGCTTCTTTAATAATCAGTGGTAATAAAACATATTTACAGCCTACAGCAGGGTATCCCACAACATGGCTCAGCAGTAAAATGCCTGCCAGACAAGCATGAGAACTTGAGTTTGATTTCCAGCACTCATTAAAAAAAATCAGGCCGGGCGATGGTGACGCACGCCTTTAATCCCAGCACTCGGGAGGAAGAGGCAGGTGCATCTCTGTGAGTTCAAGACCAGCCTGGTCTACAGAGCTAGTTCCAGGACAGGCTCCAAAGCCACAGAGAAACCCTGTCTCGAAAAACCAAAAAAATAAAAATAAAAAAAATAAAAATAAATAAATAAATCAGTTATGTCAGTTTTTACCTAGTGCTGGGGCAGTGGAGACAGGAGGATCCCTGGAGGGAACGCACTGTGTAAGTCAGATGTACTTCATTTTTAATGATTTGTCTCATTTCTGTGCATTTGATGCCACCCCTAAGCTCTTATTTTGTTGCTGTAAGCTAGGAAAGAGTGAGTACTAGGCTTATTAAAATGAAGTAAAGGAAAGCAAATGTCTCTCTTTTGAATGAAGGACATAGCGTTTATTATTTTTTACTTCCACTATTTCCAGAGTATTGTAACTTCTATTCTATTTTGTTTTCACAGCACCCTACTGGTAGGCATTATCGCCATCTTCTTATGGGTGATGAAACTGAGCTAGAGACTTTTATATTATTTCCATCAAGACTTAGACTGGAATCCAGGGTTTAGTGGGCTTGCCATGAAAATCTCTGCTTTTATGTTGCTATACGGGAGAAATGGTTAGCAAAGTTTTTAAGTTTCTGATTTCTTCTTAATTTTAACTTTTTTTGTTTTTTCAAGATAGCGTTTCTCTGTGTAGCCTTGGCTGTCCTGAAACTCACTCTGTAGATCAGACTGACCTTAAACTCACAGAGATCCTCCTGCCTCTGCCTCCTGACTGCTGGGATGAAAGGCCTGCACCACCACTGCCTGGCTCTTACTTATCTTTTAAAGTCAAGGTTTCATTGTGTCTCTCAGGTCGGCCCTGAACTCACTGTTGTCCTGTAGTAGAGGCTGGCCGCAAACACACAGCCATCCTCTGTCACATCTTAGTGCATCACCGCACTCAGCTTCGGATTCTAGGTTTTTTGTTTTGTTTGTTTTGGTTTGGTTTTGTTTTGGTTTTTCAAGGCAGGGTTTCTCTGTGTAACAGCACCAGCTGTCCTGGACCTCACTCTGTAGACCAGACTGACCTCGAACTCAGAGATCCATCTGCCTCTGCCTTCTGAGTGCTGGATTAAAGGTGTTTGCTACCACTGCCAGGCCTTGGTTCTGTTTCATATACTCATTTTCTGCTTGTCCTCTTTCTCTCTGGGTTCTTGACTGCCTGGGTTCATGAACTCCACATTCTTTAATAAAAACTTCCAAGTTATTAGATATGAAACATGAAAAGGATATAATCATAAATTGGTTTTGCTATTTCTATACACTTAGCAAAAATGACTTTGAAAATAGAGTATGAGAGTAAAAAGAAAATTTTGCCTCCCAAAGCAGTGAGACATGTTTGTTTTTTAAGCTGCCGACTGTGCGTGGTCCTGGGAAGCTGAACACAGGTGAACAGTCACCATCCACTGAGGAAGCCAAGGAGAGTTTGGAGAGAAATAAAAACCAAAACAGCAGGAGGTGGGTTAACATTTACTGTTCTTTGTCTCACATGCCTTTATAGGCCCATGTGGCCTTAGGCCACTTTCTGACCTTCAGACATCTAATGACAAATGGATTGTGAATAATGAATAAAAGCAATGCAGAAGCATTAGAATGGAAACTTACAGAAGACATCACAAGCAAAGTGCACGACAGGCTAAATCACACGGAATCCATCAATATCAGTAGTAAAGTATTTTGCCTTTCTAAAACTCTCTAGATAATTTAAAAAATTATTATTATATTATTATCTTAGAGATATAATCTTACTGTGTAGCCCAGGCTGGTCTGAAAGTCACTATGTAGACCAGACTGGCATCATACTCACAAGGCTCTACATGCCTCTGCCTCCCAAGTGCTAGGGTTAAAGGTGTGCGCCACCGTGCTGGAACATATTTATTTTTATTATCTTTTAAACTATTTTTATGTTGTATGCATTGATGGTTTGCCTATATGTATGTCTGTGTGAGGGTGCTGTATACTCTGAAACTGGAGTTATAAACAATTGTGAGCAGCAACTATGTGGATGCTAGGAATTGAACCCAGGTCCTCTAGAAGAGCAGCTAGTGCTCTTAAACTCTGAGCCATCTCCAGCCCCATTATTTTTTCCAAATACTTATTTTTATTTTGTGTGTGTGGATGTTCTGCCTGCATTTATATATATATATACCACATGTGTGCAGTATCTGTGGATTCCCTTGAACTGGAGCTATAGATATTCATTAACCACTGTGTTGTTGATGAGAATTGGACTCCAGTGCTCTGCAAGAGTGGCAAATACTCTTAACCACTGAGCCATCTCCAGCTCCTTTACATTTGATTTATATGCATGTGTGCACGTGCATGTATGCACCACGGTACTCCCTCTCAAATAAATGAAAATGCAATAAAAATATGCAAAAGCACATACCTACAATCCCAGCTCTTTGAAGGTAGAGGTCATTTAAGGCCAGCGTGGTCTTTGTAGTGAGTACCAGGCCAGGCTGGGCTACATTGAGACCCCGTCTAAAAACAAACAAACGAAACAAAGCAGAAAAGGGGGCTGAGATGGCCCAGAGGTTAAAAGCACTTGCCGAGGACCCAAGTTCAATCCTTAGGCACCACATAGCAGCTCACAGCCATCTGTGACTCCCTGTTCCGGCCTCTGCAGGCACTAGGTACATATGTGGTGCACAGATATGTGACTCATGCCTATAATCTCAGCACTAAAGGAGGGAGAGACTATCCTGGGCTACAGAGTAAGATTCTTTAATAAAATAAATAAATACATTTCACTTACCATGCTACGCTATTTTTAAAACCTTATGTAAACTTACTTTGAAATGAGTTTTAGATTTTTTTATTTTGTTGAAACAAGGTGACTTTAAACTAAATGAAAATGTAATAAAAATATGCAAAAACCCCAGCATAGTGGCACATATCTTTGGTTCCAGCACTCAGGAGGCAGAGGCAGGCAGATCTCTTTAAGTCTGAGGCAATCCTGGTTTACAGAATGTGTTCAAGGATAGCCAGGGCTACACAGAGAAACCCTGTCTTCACTCCCGCAGAAGCCCAGAAAAAAAAAACAGTTTTCTTCTGTATTTTTGATTATATATTTAGGATAGTTTCCCAGAAGCAGAATTGTTAGGTTAAAGGTTTTGAACATCTAAGAGTTGTTGCCAAAAAGCTCTTGAAAGCAGCTGTCAGATCTGAGCTCTTCTTTCTGGTCCAGCTGGGTAGTAGTGCATTCTGGGCAACAAGGATTTCATAGCTGTGCCACAGAGCACACATTTTGTTGTTTGAGACAATTTCTCTTTGTAACAGTTCTGGCTGTCCTGGAACTCACTCTATAGACCAGGCTGACCTTGAACTCACAAAGATCTGCCTGCCTCTGCTTCCCAAGTGCTGGGATTAAAGGCGCGCGCCACCACTGCCCAGCCTGATCACACACTTTAAAAGAGTTATTTTATTTATTTATCATTACTATTGTTGCTGTTATTATTTGAGACAGGATTTCACTTGTATTTCTGGCTGGCCTGGAGCTCACAAAGGTCTACCTACTCTGCCTGCAGAGGGCTGGGATTAACTGCGTGTGCCACCATGCCCAGCCCTGAGGAGTTATTTTAATGAATGGCAAATAGTTATAGTCATGGAATATTTAGAGGAAGGAAGACTGCAGCTAGAGAAGCTTAGTCCAGAGAGACTGTTCCTCACTGATGCAAGACAGGTGACCTAGCAAGCAAAGCAGGATCCAGAACCCAGAGAAACTCTGTTCTTCAGGGTACTTGTGCCATAAGAGCCTTGTTTCAGGGGTTAGCTATTGTGCTGTCAGTGCTATGGTGGACTTGGCGCCAGAGAACCTCCACATGAACTGTCACTTGTGATTGTCTGATTGGGGACAGGGTGGACTCGGCTATAGTGAAGGACAGATTTTGTCAGAGGAAACTTTCAACTGTCAGTTTCTTCTACTTCTGAAAATCTCTAAGAATATTATTAGAATCATGAATTTGGAAATTAATAAAAAATAACCAACCTGTGGGGATCTTTTAGCTAAATCTTTTAATTTTTCAGCCAGGAAAGGTCTAGGGAATCAAGTATCCAAGTCAGGAGTTACTCAACTAAATAGTGCACCCTTCCCTGAGCCAAACCACTCCAGCAGATTGGGGTTACCCAGGCTCAACAGGGCTATGCCAGGCTAGGGGGCCTGCCAGTTGAAGATGATGGGGTGTTGGGTGCTCCCTGGTGGTGAGTAGAAGTCCGAGTGGGGAGGGATTGTGGGTGGGCCGGTGGACTTTGAACTGTTAGGAACTTGAACCAACATTTAATTTGTATCTACCTCACTTCTACCCTAATGATGCAACTTAGGACCAGTATGGAATCTGCGTCTTCTGAAATCTATAATACAAAGTCAAGAAATAATGAAGATGATGGAGAGGCAGACTCAAAATGGAAAAGTGAGTATGAACTCATTTTTTTTTATAGATAGTATTTGTTATCTATCTGTCTATCTATCTATCTATTTATTTTGAGGCAGGATCTCATTATGTAGCTCAGACTGGCCTTAAAATCACGACCCCCCCCAAATATTAGAGTTATAGGCATGCACTATTATGCCTAGCTGATGAATGAAATAATTCTTGATTATCATCAGTTTTGTTTGTGTTATGGTTCTGGGAATTGAACCTAGGTATTGTGCATGCTAAGCAAGCACTCTACAACCAGGCAACACCACCAGCACCTGTTTGATATCTCTTAAGTATAAAAACACATGTCTCATTATTTAGGATTACAAATAACACTGTTGTTCACACACACACATACATACACACCCATACTCACCATCCTATGATATAAGCACAGCTCTTCTGATAGCAGACTGGAGAAGGAAATGCTTTTCTATTTTTAAACTTTGTAGATAATACTTCTATTGTTTGTATAAATATACATTGTATAACATTGTAGTGAAACAATACACGGTATATTTACCCCATAAAGATTAAAACGGAGAGCATACAATGTGTATCACATATTCTGTAATACCCTTTTGTTGTGGTTTACATGGTGTGTATCTTCTCCCAAAGTTGTTAGGGCTCAGTGTAGTCTAGAAAAGTGAGGCAGATGACAATTACTATAGCCTGGGAATTTCAGACAGTAGGTTCTCTCATTAAATCAGCAGTAGGGTCCGCCTACATGTTCTCTACTGCTTCCTGCTGTTGTTTGGAGTCATAACACGAGTTTTCTATGTCTGTCACAGTCCTAATCCCCTCCCCTTAAAGGCAAGCAGACAAGGTAAGGGTGATGAAACTGTGCCAGATTAAGTAATATTTATCTTTTAAGGTTGAAAACTTTGGTTTTTAATGTTTACAGTGATGTTTTAAATGCTTCTTTCTCTTGTGCCCAGTGGCAGTAAAGGAAATGGCAGAGAAAGCAGTTTCTGGACAGCTCCTAGTACCTCCTTGGAGTCCTCAGAGCAGTGTGCCTTTTGAGAGTAAGATTGAAAATGAGACCACTCATTTGCCACGGCCCCCAGTCCGAGGTCCTGAGAGCACACACTGGCCGCACATTGTAGAAT
This sequence comes from Microtus pennsylvanicus, assembly GCF_037038515.1. Lineage (NCBI taxonomy): Eukaryota > Metazoa > Chordata > Mammalia > Rodentia > Cricetidae > Microtus > Microtus pennsylvanicus. Next base: position 34,075,934 of record NC_134589.1, on the reverse strand, counting down.
ATCAAAGGGAAAATGATGAGCCTAAAGGAAGTGTAAAGTTTGGCACAGTGGACACCAGCGACGGGAACAAGCACAGCGGACAGACAGGCCTCCGCCGCTTCACCAGTAAGTTCACTGGGAGGGGTTGGGTTAGGTGAACTCTACTTATCAGCTCTCAAGATATGTGCACTTCTAGCATATTCCCTTTGCTTGGTCCTGTCTCCTACTTTTCTGAAAGCCTGTGTTCAAAGGTGAAGAGATTCATTAGTTTCCCTATTACTAAAACAAGGCCCCTTTGTCCAAAGGACGTAATCTCCAAATGCTGACCTTGTCCTGGGTCTAACCTAGTAAGGAATCAAACTTTTCTTACCTGAGGGTGGAGGTAAGCTATCATTCTCTACTGGATGTTTCTTTGTTTTTGATACAGACTTTTGCTGCATAGCCTAGGCTCACCTGAAACTTGCTATCCTGCTCCCTCAGACTTCTGAGTGCTGGCATTGTAGGTATATGCCATCATACTCAGCCAGCTTTTTCTTTTTTTTCATTGCATTCTGAGTTGAAAATAAACTTCCTGAGGCCATATGGCTTTTGATTCACAGTCAGATCATCAGATAATAGTTTCAAGATAGATATGGAGTCAAAGAAAAGACATCTAAAATTGACACTTAACTTTGCAGAAAATCTCTAAATCTCTTGGCTTCCTCTCCGCTTGTAATTCCAAGGATATGGGTCAGTGGGTAAAATGCCTGCTGTGCAAGCATGAAGATTGAATTTGGATCCCTAGCACCTGGTAAAATTCAAGCATGACTACCTAGTCCTAGAAACCACAGATAAATCCCTAGATCTTACTGAACACATAATCCATGCAGTCTGTGAGTGCCAGGTCCACTGAGACAGTGTCTCAAGAGATAATGTGGAGATGCGTTGCAGGGTGTTTGATCACACTGTGAACCCTGGGATTGAGTTAGTTACTCAAAAAACCTGCCTCTAGCTGTGGTGTGGCCCAACCCTTGTACACATCCTTAGTCCAGGAGCTTTCTGTTTATTGTATTCTATTATTTATTACTTAAATAAAATCAACCATAGGTCAAGAGGCAGAGCAAGCAACTGGTTAACATCAAGTAGCCATAGACAGTAAGAGGAAGTCAGGAAGACGGATAGAGAGATGCACAGGAAGCAGTAGGGAGGGACTTGCAGTTTGGCAGTCTGTTTTGGTTTGGGATGGCAGGAGAAGGTCACTTTCTGGGACATTGGTGAAGGAGGAAGGTCAGCTGGCTGCTTTCTCTGCCTCTCAGAGCTAGCAGGTTTTCATGCCAGCATCTGGTTCTGTAGTCTTTATTGGTAAAATAAAAGGATAGAGACTTAGGTAAAACAGCATTTGCCTTTCTACATGGACGGGGGCAGGCAGCAGCTACAGAGGCGCAGTCAGCAGCTGAGGCAGCAGTAAGATCAGGTGTAGATGCTGTGCATTCATATCAACAGATAGGAATAAAGGAAAATACCTAGCCTCTTCCTCTAGTCTTCTCATGCACTCGTGTACCTGCATATATCTGTGGAGCCATATATATACTACACATACATGCACATACCAAAAAGAGAAACGAAAAGCCACACGGAGTAGCATATACCTATAGTTGTAACACTTGAGAGATAGAGGCAGGAGACTCAGAAGTTCAAGGTTATCCTCAGCTGCATAGCAAGTTCTAGGTGATCCCGGGCTACATGAAATCCTATCCCAGAAAACCAAACCAATAAACAACAACAGCACAAGGAAATCAATTGCTTGGGTTTTTGGTATTTAGAATCTATTTATCAAGAATCGCTGTTTGTCTGGGGGTGGTGGCACATGCCTATAATCCCAGCACTGGGACACATAGGCTGATGGATCTCTGAGTTTGAGGCCAGCCTGGTCTACAGAATGGGTGGTCAGATGGCTAGATGATCTAGGCCTACATTTTGGAACCAGGCTAAATTAACAGTGGCTACTCTCTGTGTCTTCGCAACTTAGAAAATTTGGCTACCCTTTGAAGAATATGTTTACATCTCTATTCTATTGTTACTTTTGCCTTTTCCTGCTTCATGAATATCACTGAATGAATATGTCCCTGATTACGTTATGATCACTAGGTATTATAAACCCATTCTTCAGAAAACATGAGCCGGCAGAGCATAGTGAAGTCTCTCAAGCAAGTTGTGACACAACTGTGGGTACTGAGAAATTTTACAGCGTAAGTACTGTAACCTGCCAGGACCAAGATGCATTCAAGGATCTAACAAAGTATACCTGAGTTGCTGTTGTGTATTATGGCATCAAAATGTTATCTGTACAACTAGATATACTAACTCTATAGGGCTATAGTCACTTAAAGAGTATAGACTGCTTTCAAGGCCAGCCACGACCCTGTCTCAACCCCGCCCCCAAAACCTAACAGGATGTGGTACACATAACTGTTGATAATGATACAACAAGGAATATGATTGTAGTGGGTAGTGGTGGCTCACGCCTTTAATCACAGCACTTGGGAGGTGGAGGCAGGCAGATCTCTGTGATTCGAGGCTAGCCTGGTCTATAAGAGCTAGTTCCAGGACAGGCTCCAAAGCTACAGAGAAACCCTGTCTTGAAACCCCTCCCCCAAAACGAATATGATTGTAGGCAGGTATTTCTATCCTGCCAATCAGTTCCCAAATAATTACACAGAGACTTCTTATTAATTATGAAAGCTCAGCCATAGCTTAAGCTTGTTACTAACTAGTTCTTACAACTTAAATTAACCCATTTCTTTTCATCTACTGTCTTTTACATGACACTGCCCATGCTGCTTCCTCTATGGTTCCTGGTGTCTCCTTGTGACTCTGCTCTTTTCCCCAGAGTTCTCTCTGCCCCCCAAATCTTGCCTAGCTATTGACCATTCAGCTTTTTATTAAACTAATCTGAGTGACAAATCTTCACTGTGTACTAAAATATTATTTCACAACATTCTTCCCTTTTTGTCTAAATAAAAGGAAAGGTTTTAACTCTAACATAATAAAACCATAAACAATAAAAACAATGATCAAGTAAGCATTACATTTATGATGTCTAGTCTATTTGTATTTGGCATATTTGGAGAAAATACACCATTATTTATTATAACTTGATGAGTCTAAAGCTCTGAACCTCATTTACATTTTATCATAACTAAAGAAAACTATAACTGTGACTATCTAGTCTTAAACTCTATCAAAGATCCCAGAAGGATATAATATTCCCTGAGTAAACAGGAAGTGTAATGTAAACCACTTCCAAACTTATAGAAATGACCGACATCTATCTACCTGGACAGTCACCCAAGGTTCCTTTGTAATGTTGGGGCATCTCTCTTTGGCCTACAAGCCTAGAATATCTGAAGCAAGAATTTTTAAAGGGGGCTGGAGAGATGACTTAGAGGTTAGGAGCGCTGACTGCTCTTCCAAAGGTCCTGAGTTCAATTCCCAGCAACCACATGGTGGCTCATGGCCTTCTGTGATGAGATCTGGTGCCCTCTTCTGGAGAGCACGCATACAGACAGACAGAACACTGTATACATAATAAATTTTAAAAAAAGAATTTTTAAAGGATTGTCCTACCCTGTCTGGCAAAGTTTGATAGTCACTTTTCTTTGCATCCTCCATTTTAGACAGCATACTGTCAGCAGTCAAGGCAAGGGCAGTTTCTTGTCCAAATGGCTAGCTTTTGCAATAAAGAAAGCAAACTCCATATAGAGGTTCTTCAATGTCCATTATCCTTTTTTGAAGTAAATTGGCTCTTTCAGGAGCAGACATGTCTCATGTCAGGAAAAGCCTTGTGTCATTAAAACATCTAAAATGCCATATTCTATAGGTCTCTGAAGTGTTCGAGGACCACCTATCTAAAATATATCTCTGTATGACCTTGAAAACATACAGAAAATGACATGTTTGGTTGTTATGGGTAACTAACTACTAACCTGTATTTTTTATTATCCTAAGTAGTTTGTAATAATAACTTTCAAGGACTAAAAATTCACATTGTTCAATGAGCTGTTTAAGCATAACAAGAGTAGAAATGTATATATAGTATGTTTTAGCAAAAATTAATCTTAAATTTGTATTAATATACAAAAATCCATGCCAGTGTAAAATATTTTATACTAGTGGTTGTTCAGAAGGAGACTCAACAATCTACCCTTTTATCTCATTTTATACTATATCCCCTTTTTCTCTTTAGAAAGAGATCCTTGAATCTAACTTCTTTGTTTAGTTTTTATTCCTGACCATAACCAATAAGAACTTGTAACCAACCCCCCTAAATGATGACAGACATCTATAACCCATCGAGTGACCAAACGCCACCCACCCCACCTCTTGGTAATGTGGGTGTCATGTTCTTTAGACTGCTTCCTGTTGTCTGGGGGCACTAGAATCTTTAGGAGACCCTAGGAAAATTGGGATAAAGGTCAAGTACTGGGAGTGTTAGCTGTATCATTTGTTGTCCAGTCTCCTTGCAGTGGGAAAGTGTAAGGCTTATCTGAAGTCTTGGCTGGAGTAGTCTGTGGAGCCTGGACTGCCTCAGGCAGAAGCCTTGAAGTTGTTCTGGATGCAGAACTCTCAGGAAACTGCAACAGAGGTGCTCTGATGGACTGAATCACCTGGCCACTCGTTTCATTGGTGTCTGGTCCCCTTGCTCTGAAAACACGTAAACTTTCAAAGATAGCATACATATGTGTGTTAGCACAAGTATGGAATGTATGGCATGAGCAAGTCAAAGATGATGCTTTATGTTTGAGCAGGTAAAAGGCATATGTCAACTTTATAAGTTTGTTTGGGCTGTATAACCAAGCTGTAATATAAATCTTTGTCCATGCCATATGAAAGGTTGACATGTAATAAGTCATGAGGACTCTGTAGCCAACAAGATTCATCACGTCTCATCTCAGAGCTCTTCCTATATTACACATCACCTGTCCTGTAGTCTTTCTTAGCTTCCTCCCCCATGTCTGTAGCCAAGATTCTCAGGGGTCTCTTCCCTACGCCCCTGGTAAAAATCTGAACTCTATTAATCTGGAAGGAATCCATAGCTTTTTGTTTCCACTGAACACAAACTCTCTCTCCCAATGCAACACATTGTCTGACTTTCTTTCGAAGTTAAGACGTTTAAAAAATATGTAGGTTGGTTTAATTTAGCAGTTTCCATAATTCAATAATATCTCTCAGCAGCTATTGTTTTTATATATTAGCATTCAAAAAATTGAAGTTAATAAGATACCATATAGCTGGGCATTGGTGGCTTATGCCTTTAATCCCAGCAGGTGGAAGAGGCAGGCAGATCTTTGAGTTCAAGGCCTGCCTGGTCTATGAGAGCTAGTTCCAGAACAGGCTCACAAGCTACAGATAAACCCTGTCTTGAAGAACCAAAAAAAAAAAAAAAAAGATACCATATAGGATCCAGACTCCCTGTGTATTTTCTATCCTTATGTGGCTTTTTTTTTAAATCTGCTAATCTTTCAGAATGTTTTTATTGACAGTTACTAGACAAGTATAAGGCATGTTCACAGGCTCAGAAGTGAAGCATAGAGTTTGTTCATTCAGCAGCTCCTCTTCTTTGTACCAGATAGTACAGTCTGCCCATGTGCACTTGAATGTGTACCGCTCACAACTGTTAGAGCATGCAGACCATGTTCAGGGACCACCGTGGAGAATGTCTCAGAATAAGGAGTGAGCAGCTACAGACTAAGTCACTAGGCACCACAACTCACAGGGACACAAGTAGAAGGCGGCCAAATCTACCACTGCTACAGAGAACACGCTGGCAAGCATGTTTTTGTTTCTTCATGTTTGAGAGAAATGGAATATATCCAGGGTTCATGTTTTTGTATTTGCCACTGCCTACAGGTCACTAAAAGATACCTAGTTTTGAATAACTTCTAATGCACTTAGTTTGATTTCAGGTCACAATACAAGATTGCATGCAATACTTTCACAAAAGTCAAACACAGACAGTTTAATATCACCAGCGCTCAGGACTGTCTGGTATATTTCTTTTTGGTGGTAGGATAGGGACGGAGAACGACAGTGGCTGGTTCTGCACAGCGCTCATGTGCTCAGCTCTAGCTAGCTGGACACTTCTGAGCACTGGCAGACTAGTAATGAGACAGCACAGAGCTCTCAGTGTGAGCCTCAGGTGTGGGGCTGCTGTGAACAGGTAGCCTGCTTCCAGGGTAAAAAAGTCTCAGTTCAAACTAATTTCAAATGTATTTTATAACTGATTTTCAAATTGTGGATCAGTTGGATCATAAGCACTTTAAAAGTTTAATAAGGGCCAGGTGGTGATAGTGCACACTTTTGATCCCAGCACTTGGGAGGCAGAGGCAGGCAGATCTCTATGAGTTTGAGACCATCCTGGTCTACAGAGTCAGCTCCAGGACAGGCATGACTGCTACATAGAGAAACCCTGTCTCGAAAAACCAAAATATAAAATAAAATAAAAATCTATCAAGGAGAGCATACAGTTCCAGGTACGAACCAAAGAGACTAAGAATCCTTACAATTGGTGCACTGCTTTGAGGGGCTCAGCAGCTCTTTCCCCAGGAAAGCTGCTCATCTCAGAGCTCCGCCCTCCAGCAGCCCAAACAGTGCATCGCAGAGGCCCATACACAGCTGTCACTTGCGTGGAACTTGATATGGACTGCGTTCAAGACTCCATTGGTTAGCTTTGTGGTACTCAGGGCAAGAGTTTCACATCTGTGTTTATACTGGCGACAAGACACTGCTGTTAAGCATCACACAAGTGAACAATGCAATTAGAGAGGAGTGACTACCTATAGCAACAGGAAGGTGGTTCCCATCTGCTGGGCTGGTCGACAAGGATGCTGCAACAGGCTACTCTTCTGACAGTAGGTCCCTGCTGCCGCAGGTGTGGCGAGTGTTCTGCCCTGTAAGCCACTGCTTAAAGCAAGCACCCTTTGTGAAACTTGTGCCTGCATTTCAGCACACACATGTTTTTTGGCTTGAACATCTTGTGGCATATCTCACAGGAATTTGCATCTGGTGCGGGGCTCACAGGAATATCTTCTCTTTTCTGGCCTTTGGTTTTGGATGATGGTCCAGCAACGGCCAAGGCTGCACTCAGGGAGGACTTAGCCACAGCAGCAGCAGCATGAGCCTCAGATGTCTTCTTGTCTTTTCCTGGATTTGCCTGTTTCTTTTTCTGTTCCTCTAGAATGTGCTCTGCTATGCTTTCAACAGTCTCCTCAATACTTAATCCAGAGAGCGAGTTCTTGTTTTTGTTTCTAACTTTTTAAACAAAACCAGCAAGCTCATAATATGGGAATACCCCTAGTGGCTTATTTTTATATTACTTTATATTTTCTTTAAAGACTTTATTATTATTTATAAACTGTTTACTTTTTTATCACTGTTTATGCTCATTTTTTTTCTGCACTCATTTTTAAACACACTGTAACCTGTTTAGAAGTTCTTTCCATCTGGATCTCTCTTTATGTTGAATCTGTAACCTTTTCTGTCTACATGAACAAAACCGAACACCTGCCATGTGGCTTAGCTCATGGTGCACTGGCGGCTCACGCACATAGGCAGCTGCCAGTGGACATGTCTCTGTACCACTGCTGGCATGAGAGTGTAACTGGAGGTGTCTCTCCTGCCAGCAGTTCCTGAACAACCACTGAGGTTTAATATTAGTTACTAACTGGCTAGCTCTACATATACATTAACCCATTTCTAATAATATGTATATTGCCACATATCTTGTGACTTACCAATAAAGCTCTGGCACCTTACCCCTCTGGTGGCTGCTGGGGTCTCTCTGACACCACCTTCGTTCTCCCTGTAGCTGTTTGAATTTACCTCCTAGCTGTATTCTGCCCTGTCACAGGCCAGGGCAGCTTCTTTATTAACCAGTGGTAATAAAACATTTACAGCATATGGAAGGGCATCCCACATCGTCTCCCCTTTTTCTGTCTATCTAAAAAGGAAGTTTTTAGCTTTAACAAAAGTTATATATAACAAAACAGGTATCAAGCAAAAATTACAGTAACAATATTTAGTCTATTTGTATTTGGCAAAATTAAAGAAAATATTCTTTTTTTTAATTTATTTATTTATTAAAGATTTCTGTCTCTTCCCCGCCACCGCCTCCCATTTCCCTCCCCCTCCCCCAATTAAGAAAATATTCTTTTCATCTACCTTTGCAAGCCTAAAATTTTACATCTAATTTATCTTTTATAAGGAAAACTATAATTATAACTATCTAGTCTTCAGCTCCATCATAGACCCCAGAAGGATATAATATTACCTAAATAAATAGGAAGTGCATTGTAAGCATCTTCCAAAACTCTAGAAATGACAGATAGCTGGCTGCCTGGAGAGTCAGTCACCCAAAGTTCTTCTGCAACAAAGTGTCTGTCTGATTCCTCAGTGAAGCAGGAAATAACTGTCCCGCTTATATTGGCAGTTAGTCAGTCACTTTCCATCTAGCAGACTCTTACATGAAGCAGGATCCCTGAAGGACTCCCATCTTGTTTTGGCAAGTTCAGCAGTCATTTTCATATGGACCCTGCATGTCCAGTTTATAGAGCATACACTCAAGCAGTCCAGGCAGGAGCAGTTTCTTGCCTAAATGGCTAGGCTTTCCACATTGAAAGTAAACTCCATAAGGAGCTTCTCCAATGCCGTCATCCTTATGAAATAATCGGTGCTGCCAGGAGCAGACGTGTTTCACTGTCAAGAAAAGTCTAAGTTCTTAAAACATTTTAAATGCCAAATTCTGTAAGTCTTTTAAGAGTTTGAAGATTACCTATTCAACTGAAATATATTTCAGTGTTTCTAGAAAACCTAACTAATATGACTATAAGTTTGACTATTATAGATGACTATTAATTTGTATTTAACTATATATTTTTAAATGAACTGTATAAACATAATACCTTAAACAATAGTAGAAATATATATATAGTATAACAAAATTGACTTTAAATTTGTATCAGTACATCAAAATCCATATCAATATAAAGTATTTTGAGATTATCAGTTGCTTTTTAGATTAGATTTAATAATCTACTTTTTAATCATTTCTATATCATGTCCCCTTTTTTTCTTTAGAAAGAGATTGACTATGACCATTAAGTAATTATAACCAACCCTCTTTAAATGAAAACAAACATTTATAAATAATACTGAATTGTTTACAAACAATATGAATTTGGTCATAGTTTTCTATACTATTTCCTATGATTGGGAGCATTGGTAATTTTATAGAGATCCTGAGAAAATTTAGAATTATGATTAAATGTTGGCTGTAGTAGTCTGTGATACTGCATAGTTTCAGCCAGTTGCCTTGAAGCTGTTCTGGATGTTGAATCACCTGGGCCATCGCTCCCATGGAGACCTCTCAGGGGGTCTTGCTTGATCAAACCATATTAGCCTGGAAGGAATCAGCAGCTTCTCATCCTCTGTGGAAACAAAAGCAACAGCATATCCTTAGACCCAGATTTTGAAGTCAGGACACCTTAGCAGCTCTCATTGTCACATGTCTCTCTGCAATTAGCTCACTAACAGTCAAAACTTAAAAGAAAACGCTCTCTGTGTATTTTCTGTCTCCATGTGGCTCTTTTCTTATGTTATTGTTATTATTTTTACTGTTACTGTTATTGTTATTGTCTCTTTAAAGACTTTGCTTTCTTTTACAAACCATCTCTTTTGCCGGGCGGTGGTGGCGCACGCCTTTAATCCCAGCACTCGGGGAGGCAGAGGTTGGTGGATCTCTGGGAGTTCAAGGCCAGCCTGGTCTACAAGAGCTAGTTCCAGGACAGACACCAAAGCTACAGAGAAACCCTGTCTCGAAAAACCAAAAAAAAAAAAAACAAACCAAAAAAAACCAAACATCTCTTTTTATAACTGTCTGTGCTCTTTTTTTCAAGCCTGTGTATATTCTTTAAACACACTGTGACCGTTTAGAGATTTGTTTGTTTGTTTTTGTCTGAATATTCCTTTATTGTGTATCTGTAATCATTTTTTGATCAGTCTTTTAAACTGGTAAGTGGACGTGGCTAGAACCAAAGCAGCCGCTTTGGCTGTTGTTTTCACCCAGCTTGGCTTTTCAACATGGTGGAAGTAGCAATGAACATCACACTTACCCACCCCCACCCCAAGCTGCCATCAGGTAGCATGCAGCTGATCCACAAACCTTTTTTATGTGTATGAGCAAAAGCCAAGTCTGTCACACAGTGCAGGCCTCTCTGTACTGAGGCCTGTGTGAGTCTACCTCATAGCGGCTAGTGTCCAGCTCCATCGTGTAGGCAGCTGATTGGGAGACACGACTCTGTGCTGCTGCTGGCATGAGACTGTGACACCAGGAAGCCCAGTGTGACTCCATTTCTGGAAGTTTAGAGGTTTCTTTTTTTTAAAAGCTTTCTCAGGCCCTATGGAAATCCAAGAGCCTCACGTTGGTACACCATTTGTAACTGGAGGTTTATCTCCCACCACCACTTCCCAGATAACCACTCTGAGGCTTCATATCAATTACAAACTGTCTGGCCTATTAGCTTAGCCTTCTTACTCGCTAGCTCTACATATAAATTAACCCATTGCTGATAAGCCATATATCGCCATGTGCCCCATGACTTACTGATAAAACTCTGGCATCTTACCCCTCTCGTGCCTGCTGGCATCTCTCTGACACCGCCTTCTTTCTTCCTATATCTGTTTGAATTTCCTGCCTATACACTGCCCTGTCATAAGCCAAAACAGAGTCTTTATTAACCAATGTTAATAAATTATTCAAACCATACAGAAGGGCATCCTTTCCTACATCATGAGACACATGAGACTAGGAAGCCATGTTTGGCTTTGATTTTGATGTTTAGAATGTTTTTTATAAGCTTTCTCAAGATTTATATGGATATATGTGGCCCCCACATTGGGTGCCATTTGTAGGCAGATATTTCTGTCTCGTTAGCCAGCTCCCAAATAACCACACAGAGACTTTTTATTAATTATAATAGTGCAGTCATAGCTTAGGCTTGTTATTACTAAAACTAGCTCTTTTTTTTTTTGGTGTTTTTTCAAGACAGGGTTTCACTGTAGTTTTAGAGCCTAGGCTGGAACTAGCTCTTGTAGACCAGGCTGGCCTTTAACTCACAAAGATCCACCTGCCTCTGCCTCCTGAGTGCTGGGATTAAAAGCATGCACACCACTGCCCTGCTACTAACTAGCTCTTACAACTTAACCCATTTATTTTCATCTATGGTCTTTTACATGACTCGTTTACCTTTATTCTGTACTGCCCATGCTGCTTCCTCTGTGGTTCCTGGTGTCTCCTTGCAGCTCTGCCCTTCTTTCCAGTGTTCACTCTGACCACCCCCCAAATCTTGCCTAGCTATTAGCTGTTCAGCTTTTTATTAAACTAATTCAAGAGACAAATCTTCACAGTATACAAAAAGATTATTCCACAACATATTACAGTGATAAAACAAGATTTTTTTTAAACATTGAACTTGTTTTGTTTTTCAAGATAGTGTTTCTCTGTGTAACAGTCCTGGATACCCTGAACTAGCTCTTATAGACCAGGCTGGCCTTGAACTCAAAGAGATCTACCTGCCTCCTCTGCCTCACAAGTGTTGGGATTAAAGGCGTGCACCACCACTGCCCAGCCTAAATGTTGAACCTTTTTCTTTAAAGATTTATTTATTTATTACGTATACAACATTCTGCCTCGATATATGCCCGCACGCCAGAGGAGGGCGCCAGATCTCATTACAGATGGTTGTGAGCCACCATGTGGTTGCTGGGAATTGAACTCAGGACCTCTGGAAGAGCAGCCAGTGCTCTTAACCTCTGAGCCATCTCTCCAGCCCAATGTTGAACTTTTTAAGGGAACTTATTTTTATGTTCATTGGTGTTTTGCTTGCATGTATGTCTGTGCAACGGTGCCAGATTTCCTGTAACTGGAGTCACAGACAGTTGTGAGCTGCCTTGTTGGTGCTTGGAATTGAACCCGAGTCCTCTGGAAGAGCAGCTGGTGATCATAATCACTGAGCCATCTCTGTAACCTACATTTGTGAGGTATAAAAAAAATATCATTGTGTGTATGATGCATACGTGTGGGCATATGTTCCATGGCTCATATGTAGAGGACATTTGGGGGTTGATTCTCTTCTTCCACTTTTGTGTGTGTTTTAGGGATAGAATTCAGGTCTCGAGGCTTATGTGGCAAGTGCCTTACTTACTGAGCCATCTTACTAGTCCAGTATATGAAGTCTTTTGACCAATATGGTACACAGTTGCATTTACTTAGCTCACACAAACAGGGAAGGACGTTTATTCTTTCTACCATCTGAGGGCTGGGAAGATGGGCTCTACATTGAACACACTGACTTAGCTGACGAGTCTCTCTAGTACTTGTTAGAGTATTGCACAAGGGACAATGCTGGGAAGAAGTAAAAGTCACACAGTGGAGGTGGAGGGAGGGCTTGTTGTTGAGAGGAACACAACTCACAATATTGTCTGGAAAAACGCTCTTTTCCTGTACTTCTCAAGGTAACATCAAGAGAGGGCTTAGTATATAGCTCTGTGTAGAGCACTTCCCTAGCATGCACAGCACTGGCCAACAAAACAAAAATATCAAGAAATGATCTCTTTACTTTTTAAAGATGCATTTGCATTTAGTGAACCTATTTTCTTTGCTTATTTTTTTTAATAGACCTCAAGTCCCATAGAAGAGGACTTTGAAAGAATCCAAAATTCTTTGGCTGAACCTGAAGGCTATGGTAAGTTCCAAGGCAGGTTTCTTTAGAATCCTTTGCCTTTATTTTCTGTTGGATGTTAGATTATAGGTGTTTACAGCTTGAGATGGGAGATGCTTAGAAATAACCTTGTTCAGCCGGGCATTGGTGGCGCATGCCTTTAATCCCAGCACTCGGGAGGCAGAGGCAGGCGGATCTCTGAGTTGGAGGCCAACCTGGTCTACAAGAGCTAGTTCCAGGACAGGCTCCAAAGCTACAGAGAAACCCCGTCTTGAAAAACCAAAAGAGAAAAGGAAGGAAGGAAGGAAGGAAGGAAGGAAGGAAGGAAGGAAGGAAGGAAGGAAGGAAAGAAAAACCTTCTTCAGACTTTTTTTGCAGATGAGAAAACCAAGCAAGGCTCAGTGACCCTTTCTCATGAGAATGATTCCTTTTGGGAACTGGGGAGATGACTCAGTGACCAAGAGCACTGGATGCTCTTCTAGAGGACATGGGTTCCATTCTCCTCCTCCTCACACATATGATTTCTTTTTGTTGTTGTTGTTGTTGTTAAATATTTATTTATTTATTTATTTATTTATTTATTATGTATACAATATTCTGTCTGTGTGTATGCCTGAAGTCCAGAAGAGGGCACCAGACCCCATTACAGATGGTTGTGATCCACCATGTGGTTGCTAGGAATTGAACTCAGGACCTTTGGAAGAGCAGGCAATGATCTCAACCTCCAAGCCATCTCTCCAGCCCCCCCACATATGATTTCTTTGGCTGAACCTCAGGTATCCTTGGCTGTCCTGGAACTAGTTCTGTAGACCAGAAATCACCTGCCTCTACCTCCTGAATGCTGGAATTAAAGGCACCCACCACCACCACCCAGCCTGGATTCCATTCTTAGGATCCACATAGAAGTTCAGTTGTCTATAACATCAGTCCCAGGGTATCTGATGCCCTCTTCTGGCCCCCACTGGCACTGCGTGTACTTGCTGCACAAACATATATGCAGGCAAAGCACCCATACACATGAAATAAAAGTAAAGGTTAAAAACAAACAAACAAAACAAAAGAATGAGTCCTCTCCTCCTCAGCGGGCTCCCAGTAGCCACACGTTGTGCTGACGTGTTTTCTAAGTGGTGCTCACTCACAGAACTGTAGGTCCCTGATGGCACACAGCTGGTTATCTTTCTTGACCATCCTGAGGGATCTACACAGACACACAGCTGCTTATTGATAGCACAAAAGTTAGAACTTGATTTCTGGTCTTTCTTCACCCTAGAAGTCAGAATGTCACCATCATTTTCCTTTGTTTAGCATCTTTTTTTTCTTTTAAAATTTATACTTTTAATCCCAGCACTTGGGAGACAGAGGCAGTTGGAGCTCTTCAAATTCAGCTTGGTCTACAGAGTGAGTTCCAGGACAGCCAGGACTCCATAGAGAAACTTATCTTGAAAAACATGAAATAAAAAAAAAACAAAATTTACACTTTTAAAATTAATGTAATAAATTTAGAAAAAAAGAAAGAAAAAAAATTAATTTAAAAACAAGATTTTGTTGTGATGTTTTCATATTATACACACACTCTGCCTATAGTCAAGGATTTCCTTGTTCCCCAATCTTGTTTCTAGAGTGTGCATATGCTGTAGGAGGCGGCTTGTTTGTTCCCTGCTGCTCAGCCCTGAAATAAACACACAGAAACTGTATTAATTAAACCATTGCTTGGCCCATTAGCTCTATCTTCTTTTTTTTTTAAAGATTTATTTATTTATTATGTATACAGCATTCTGCCTCGATGTATGCCTGCACACCAGAGGAGGGTGCCAGATCTCAGTATAGATGGTTGTGAGCCACCATGTCGTTGCTGGGAATTGACCTCAGGACTTCTGGGAAAGCAGCCAGTGCTCTTAACCTCTGAGCCATCTGTCCAGCCAGGCTCTCACTTCTGATTGGCTAATTCTTACATCTTATTTTAACCCACTTTTATTAATCTGCTTATGGCTGTGGCTTACCTCCGGTGGCTACATGGCATCTCTTTGACCCTGCCTTCTTTCTCCCACTATTCAGTTCAGTTTTCCCAGCCTACCTCTATTCTGCCCTGCACAGGCCCAAGACAGTTCCTTTGTTAATGTTATTTATTCATAGCATACAGGCAGGAATCCCACATCATGCATATGAGATAAAATATGCAGTGTTTGTCTTCTGTGTCTAACTTTTTTTAACATTATGATCTTCAATTCTATTTTCCTTCAAATAACAATTTTATTCTTTTTTTTTTATTTTTTGGATTTTTTGAGACAGGGTTTCTCCATAACTTTTTGGTTCCTGTCCTGGAACTAGCTCTTTTAGACCAGGCTGGCCTCGAACTCACAGAGATCCGCCTGCCTCTGCCTCCCAAGTGCTGGGATTAAAGGCATGCGCCACCACTGCCCGACTTCATTCTTCTTTATATCTGAATAAAACTTGTTATGTGTACACAACAAATTTTCTTTATCCATTTGTCTGTTAATAACTATCTAGGCTGATTTCTTATTTTGGCAGTTTTCAATATGCTTACAATCCTACAAAGCAGTAACAGCCAATTTTGCAGATTCAACTTAATATACTAGGAAGACTTTGGTTTGCTTGTCTTTTTTTCTCTTTGAAAGCAGAGTTGGGGTTTTATTAGTTATTAATACAGGCTTAAGCACTAGAAAATCAGCAAATAAGATGTCCCTGAGAGTCACGTGTGGGCTTGTCTGAGAGTCTCCTTTTTCTTTCCTGTCTCTTACTTTTTTACATTCATGTATGCATATATGTGTGGAGGAGAGCTACACATGTGGACCAGAGGACAATGTGGAAATCAATTCTCTGCTTCTACCGTGTGGGTCCTGGGCCTCTAATTCTGGTTATCAGGCTTGGCAGCAGATGTCTTTACCTGCTGAGTTATTTTCCACTTGCCTTCTCTTTCCCTCACCCCCGCCTTGATGCCAGTTTCACTATTTAGCCCCCTCTTCCCCAGACTGACTTTGAGGTCATGACCTTCTGCATCAGCCTGAGTTCGGAATTATAGGCCTTTGTCATCATGCCCAACTTGCAGCCCCTGATTTCTGTGTGTCTTAGAAAGAACTTTCCATTACATAAGAAAGTAACAGTGGAGCAGCAGGCAGGGTAGTGAGCTGTTGGTTCTGCAACAGAAGCTGGACTTGAAGCTGGGGATGTGGTTTAAGTCATAAAGTGTTTGCCATGCAAGCATGAGAACCTGATTCTGATCCCCAGAGCCTGGCATGGTGGCACACACTGGTAATCCTTTCACCAGGGAGGCAGATACAGGTGGGTCCCTGGGGCTTCCTGGCCAGCCAGCCTAGCCTACTTTGCAAGCTCGAGCCCAATGAATGACTCTGCCTCCAAAAAGGGTGGATAGCTCCTAAGGAGCAACACTTGAAGCTGACTTCTGGCCTCTGCATGCACATGCAGTGTGTGCATACTCATGAACTCACATTTAGACGCAAAGCTAGAAATGATACCACACACGTACTAGCAAATTACCAAGACCCTGTCTCAAAGTAAAAAGGCCTGTGGGTCAGGATGCATTTTAGTAGCAGAGCAGCTGCCTGTTGTGGGTATGTCCCTGTGTTCAGTTCTAGGACTGGAAAAGAGCTGCAAGCTTTAAGATGAAGTTACATTCTCAGGATTCAGACTATGTATATTAAAAGACCCCAGGGTTGAGCTAGGTGGTGGTGGCACACGTCTTTAATCCTGGCACTAGGAGACAGAGGCAGGCAGATCTCTGTGAGTTCCAGGACAGTCTGGTCTATAGAGCTAGTTCCAGCATAGCTAGAGCTGTTACACAAAGAAACTTGTCTGGAGAAAAACAAACCAAACCAACCAAACAAACAAACAAAAACCCCAGGGTCTAGGGACACTCATCTTTTTTGCAGTCTTTACCAATGACCACTTTCTGTGTGTCTGGTATAAACATGGCCACTGATTTGGATGAGTGTTCTGCTGGACAAAGGAATGGTAGAACGGTTAGAACAGAAGACCAGGGCCAGTTCTGAACAAGCGTCTGAAGTGGATGAAAATCCTTGGGCTTCTATTGTGTTCCGTTCTTACAGCCTTTCCCTCCATTCTCCTACAATGTATACCCCCTTCCCATTGTAGCAGAAGTAACAGTGAGAGGCCTGCTGGTTCTCAGCCTTTTCTACCTCTGGCTTTTGTAGATCCTTGGCCAAGCTACTTAATCCCAAGCTTCCATTTCCCTCTCGTGCTAAAGATAGTAACAAATTGTGGTTACTAGTTTATGCTTTCTTGATGTTTATCTTTCTAAAGGAATGTCACAGGAAGAGGAATCCCAGCCCCAGCATTTCTCTATTAGTCTGGTTTCAGAGTGTCTTCATGCCTGCTATAGGCAGCGCTGTTCTGATGGACCTTTCTGGGCCCATCAGCGAGCTGGACCTTAGGAGTGGGGAAATGGAATCTGTCGTTCTTTCTGTAGGACAGTTTAACAACGGAAAGAAAGGAAAGTGAATGGCAGTCTGTTTGTCTACATGCTTGAGAAGCATCTTAGAGAGAACTGGGGAAGTCTAACCTCAGACACTTGATACCTGGAAAAGCAGAAGACTCTAATTCCCCTTTCAGCACTTAATCCCCCTCTCCCTGCTCTTCTGTCTTTAGAGGGTGTTGATAGCTAAGAGGCATATTTTTTACTGTCTGGAAATCCCCTGTTCATGATCTTCCCTGCAAACCCCTGGAGGTGAGAACCAAACCCAGGACGTTGCTCAAGTGCTCTACCACTGAGCTAAAGCTAAATCCCCCACCACTGCCACTTTGGATTTAGAATCTTTTTTTTTTTTTTTTTGGTTTTCAAGGGGTTCTCTGTGTAGCCCTGGCTTTCCTAGAACTTACTCTGTAGACCAGGCTGTCCTAGAACTTCTGAGTGCTGGAATTAAAGGCATGCACCACCACCTGACTTTTTCTGTTGTTTTTGTTTTCAAGACAGGGTTTCTTTGTGTAGCCCTGGCTGTTCTAGAACTAGCTCTGTAGAACAGGCTGGCCCTCAACTCGCAGAGATCCGCCTGCCTCTCCCTCCTAAGTGCTGGGATTAAAAGTGTGTGCCACCACTACCAGGTTCAGTTTGGCTTCTTGAAAAGACAAAATGGCATTTGTTTTCAGAAATAACTGTAAATCATTTGGTTGTGTTTTGAGTTTTGGAATAAAGTTCTCCCTTCTGAGTTTGCACACACCATGGCACGCATGTGGAGGCCTGAAGACAACTCTTAATTGGTTTTCTCCCGCCATTTGTGGGATCCAGAGACCTAATTTAGGCTGTCAAGCTTCTGGGCAAGTGCCTCTTACCTTCTGCAGTATCTTGAAGCCCAACCCAAATGATGGTGATGGTTTGTTTATTTTTTGAGCCAGCATCCCCCTATGTGTTATTTAGTCTGGCTGTCCTAGAACTTGCAATGTTAGCCAGACTAGTCTTGAGCTCACAGAGGTCTGCCTCCTGAGTGCTGGAATTAAAGTGAAACTACATTTTCTTTATCCTTTCAGTTGAAGAAAAGTTTCAAATAAGAGAATTCTTTGGAAAGAATGCTGAGAGTTTGACTGAGCCTCAGTTCCAGGCTAAGCAAAGGTACAACTGTTATTTTTGTATTCAGTTTTAGGCTTAGGAGCAACATTTATTGGCAAAAGTAATTATATGTATGTATTACTTACATTCAGGTGTGTTATTCACTATCATGCAAATTAGTTCTGTGCAACCTAAAAATATTAGGACTTGTTCAGCAGAATTTGATGGGTAGTGAAAGGGAGTAATTTTTTTTTTCGAGACAGGGTTTCTCTGTGGCTTTGGAGCCTGTCCTGGAGCTAGTCCTGTAGACCAGGCTGATCTTGAACTCACAGAGATCCACCTGCCTCTGCCTCCCGAGTGCTGGGATTAAAGGCGTGCGCCACCACCGCCCGGCGGGAATAATTATTTTTATTCAGATCCTGGTTCTTGACATTTTATCCATATGACTTTGGTCATAGGTCTCTGCCTCTTTTCTGTCACGTCTTTAAAATAGGAATGATAAAGTCAGGACTGGTGGCATATGCCTTTAATTCTAGCACTATATGTTCAAGGCAAGCCTGATTTACATAGCAAGTTCCAGGACAGGCAGAGATACACAGTGAGATCCTGTCTTAAAAGAAATGAACAAATAAAATAGGTATAATAATTCTGAGAATACTGACATAGGCATTAAAGATAACTACAACTTCTGGATATTTGTTCCTAAGAAACAAACTCTTAAATCATCACAAAACATATGCATGAATATTTATAGTGGATTGATTTGTAATACTCCCCAAATGGAAACCCAGATGCCTCACTGAATGATGAGACAGTAGTACACATCTATACGTTGAATACTACTCAGCAGTAAAACATGTCAGAAATGGTTCAGGTGCACATTTTTAACCCCAGCACTTGAGCAGAGGCAGGTGGATCTCTGAGTGCCAGCCTGGTCTACAGAGTGAGTTCCAGGACATCCAGAACTACATAGAGAAACCCTGTCTCCAACAAACAAAAAAAAAAGATTTAGTGTGAGATCTGCTTATAGTTCTGTGTCCCATGAGCTCTTATTCTTGTCATAAATATATTTAATGTAACCATCTTTCTTCTTTCACAAAAAGCCATTATTAAATTGATGATATGATCTATTATTAATAGCATCTTATAATCAAGGAAATACAGTAATGATGGTGATTATGGTAATAAGGTTACTACTTGAGATAGATTAAATGTACTTTCTTCATAAATATTCTTTTATAAATGGGAAGTTTTATTTTATCAGCCAGAATATGTTTCAAATTATATATATTTTTTGTCTTGTGATGCCAGGAATAGAACTCCAGGGCCTGTCTGTCACACACTTGGCAAGTGCCCTGCTGCTAAACCACATCTATAGCTCAGTATCTCTTTTTTGTTTGTTGTTTTTTCCTTGATTTAGGAGTGAAAGAGTTATAGGCTTGTTCCACCCCGTCCCCAACCCCATGTTTGTTTGTTGTTTTGCTGATTATTTTTCTATTTAGCCTGGGGCCTTGGACTGACTGTGTAGCCTAGGCTCACCTTGAAGTTGAGGCAGTCCTTTTGCCTTAACCGCTGAAGTGCTGAAGTTGTGGGCATGAGCAAACTACCACTCCTGGATCCAGCATCAATTTTAAGATAGATATTTTAAATTTCTATTTTATTTGCATTGGTATTTTGCATAAAAGTATGTATACTTGTGTGGTATGTCCAAGGAGGTCAGAGGAGGGTATTGGATTTCCCTAGAACTGGAGTTACAGATGGGTGCTGGGGATATTTCTTAATATTTCTTTTAGATAGTCTCTGATCTATTGGAAGTATAATCTTTGTTTTTTTTGGACACGGTATCTCTGTAGCTTTAGAACCTGTCCTGGGACTCCCCTTCTAGACCAGGCTGGCCTCAAACTCCCAGAGATCCGCCTGCCTCTGCCTCTCAAGTGCTGGGATTAAAGGCGTGCATTATCACAGCCCAGCAAAAAAGTACACTTTAAACGTTATTATTAGAGCAGAACATGGTGGTCCACATCCCAACATTAAGGATTCTGAAACAGTAAGATCATGAGTTCAAGGCTAGCCTATGGTGAGTTCAAACCCACCACAATAAAAGAAGTTCCAATCAGGAATATAGGAATGTATTGTTCTGTTTTTCCAAATATCTCACCACATCTCACAATTACTTTGTTCCTTTAAGACAGTCCTGCAACCAGGTGGTGGTGGTGCATGCCTTTAATCCCAACACTCAGGAGGCAGACACAGGTGGATCTCTATGAGTCTGAGGCCAGTCTGGTCTACAATGTGAGTTTCAGGACAGCCAGGACAGCTGTTACACAGAGAAACCCAGTCTCAAATAATAATAATAATAATAATAATAATAATAATAATAATAATAATGATAATAATAATAATAAAAGACTGAGTCTTGCAATGTAGTTGGGTTGGCTTTGAAATCACTGTAGCTTAGGATGGCCTTGAAGTCATGGCAGTCCTCCTGCCTTAGCCTCTGAACAGGTGGGTTAACTCAGTTATATCACCATGACCAGCTTACTGTGTGTTCTTTAATTCTTTAGATCACTGACACACATTCAAGACCTGTCGAGTATCTCCTGTGAACAAGACAGCTGTTTCAAGGAAACCTCATGCAAAACACCCAAATTAAAGCATGCACCCACTAGTGTCAGCACTCCGCTCAGCCAAGGTAATAATCAGACACAGGGGGGAATGTTCTGGAGGATGGATTTATAGGCCCTTCTATTTGTCCTCGTTTGGCAGAGTCCTGATGTCTGTTTTCTCCCAAAATGAAGGTGTGTTCTTTTCTTTACTTCTTTTTGTTGTTTTGTTTTTTGAGACAGGGTTTCTCTGGGTATCCCTGACTGTCCTAGAACTAGCTCTGTAGACCAGTCTGGCCTTAAACCCAGAGATCTGCCTGCCTCTGCCTCCTGAGTGCTAGGAGTAAAGAAGTGCTAAAATACTTGTTCTTATTATATGTGTATGGGTGTTTTGCTGTAGGCTGTCCAACTAGCCTAGACCAGAAATAATTACACAGAAACTGGATTATTTAAATCACTGCTTGGCCCATTAGCTCTAGCTTCTTATTGGCTAACTCCCCTTACATCTTAATTTAACCCAATTCTATTAATCTGTATATCACCATGAGGTCATGGCCTATCAGCACAGTTCCAGCACGTCTGACTCTGGCGGCGACTCCATAGCATCTCTCTGACTCTTCCCTTCTTCCTCCCAGCGTTCATTTCTGTCTTCCCCACCTACCTAAGTTCTGTCCTATCAACAGGCAAGGCAGTTTCTTTATTCATTAACCAAGAAAAGCAACACACAGACAGAAGGACCTCCCACACCATTTTGCCTGCACATGTTTGTGTACCACATTCTTGCAGTGCCCACGGAGACCAAAAGAGGGCGACTGATCTTTGGGTCTGGCATTTACAGCTGGTTGTGAGCCCCCAAGTGGTTCCTGGGAACAGAATCTGGGTCCTCTAGAACAACAAGTATTCTTAACTGCTGAGCTATCTCTAGCCCTGCAAAGGTATTTTTTTTTAAGAGTCAGAACTAAACAGTAACTTCCAGGTAGAGCTATGGTGTAACCATGTAGCAGACCCTCCCTGCTGGAGACAGCCTGTTGCAAATGGAGACAAGTTGGGTTTTAGCACTGGGCTGCCTTCTCCTCAGAAACAATTAAATATTCTCCAGGCTAAATAGCCATATCTCTTGAATTGTCTTTTTATTTGTGTACTTTGATGTTGGGGATCAAATGTAGGACTTTGTAAAGCCAGGCAAGTTCTCTCCCACTGAAATATATCCTAGAACTATCCTCTCTGATTTTTTATGAATTGCAAAAATGCCACAGGCATGGTAGAAAAAAATAAGGAATTCTTTATTTCCCCCTTGCTTTCTGATTTAGTAAAGCTATAACAAACCCAGTTTTCATTACCAATTTGTGTTTTTGATTTTCTTTGAGAATGCAGGGCAACCAAGGCGGAAGGTTATCTACCTGAGTTTGCATTGGAAGTGGTAATGGTGCTATAGCTGTTATTAGAAGCCAGTGTTAGAGTGCAGTGGTGGAAACATTCCAGTGTGGAGCCTACTCTGAATCCACACACACCTAACTTAACTGCCGGATACTAGCCATACAGTCCTTGAATCCTGCTGTTACCACATGTAACCAGCATCAAATAGTTTTGCTGCAGGGTTCTTATTTTTGGTAAATTTGTGACTTAATTTCCTTTTATTTCATTTTGATGACCAGCTTTATATATATATAATATCCTAAGAATATAGAGCTTTAGACCTGAGGAGCTGTTTCAGATTCATGGTTGTTTCAGTTATTAGCAATCTGGAAAATTCCAAGCATAGTTACAGCTTATGATTGTTTATAATGTAAAGAATTTAGACACTTACTGCCCTCTTTTCTCCTAGGGTCAGTTTCTTCAGATGCTAGTCACTATGAAGACTGCCTCAACAGTACCACATTTCAGGTTAAAAGAGGATCTGCATTTTGTTGGGATGGTCAAGAATCTATGAGAATTTTGTCTGCCGAATTTACAACTGTCCGAGAGAGAGCACAGCGCCTGGAGTCTCTCCTGGCTTCTTCTAGGCCTCTACCTGCAAAAATGGTTGATCCTGTGAGTGTCCAGTTTTGCGTTTCACTTTCATGAGGTCAGTCCAAGGCCCTCAGTGATAGAAAAGGCTGAGAATTCTCCAAATTCATTGAGAAGCAAGAACTATGCTGCATTGCTCCCAGGCATCCCTGGGCTTCTCTCTGGAGTCTGTTCTGGGAGGTTTACCTCGTGCTTCTTGACACATGCTGTCTCCCTGAACTTGCAGGAGAATTCATGTTATAGCACCTTCTCCTCGCCCATGAGTTCTTTTTTCTTTCTCCCTCATATTGCACTTTTAGTCTTTAGAAGAAAACCACAAATTCCTACATAATACTTCTCATTAAAAACCTTTTGGCTGACCCTCTGTATTAGTTGATTTCTGTTGCCAAGGTGAAACACTGATCAAAATCTACTCAAGGGAAGAATGGGTTAATTTGGCTTATAGGTTATAGTCCCTCAACTAGGGAAGCCAGGGCAGGAGCCTGGGGGTAAGATTTGAAGCAGAAACCCTGGAGGAACTCTGTTGTCTTGGTTACTGCTATTGCTATAATAAACACCATGACCAAGGAGATTGGGGCCTTGCTTACAGTTTGAGGGCTAATCCGTGAATCACGGCAGAAGCATAGCAGGCAGGCATGGTGTTGAGGCAGTAGCTGGAAGCTCACATCTAATCCACAGGTTACAGACAGAGCACAAACTGGGCCTAGCATAGGCTTTTGAAACCTCAGAGCCCACCCTCAGTGACACCCGTTCTCTAACAAGACCATGCCTCCTAAACCTTCCAAAGCAGTTGACCAACGAGAAAGCAGACATTCGGCTGTGTAAGTCTGTGGGAGCCATTCTCATTCGAATCACCACAGTTGTTTACTGGCTTTCTCCTGGCTTTTCAGTTATTTTTCTTATATAGTCCAGACCATCTGCCTAGGGGGTGGAACTGCCCACAGTAGTCTGAGGTTTCCTACATCAGCTAGCAATTAAGAAAGTGCCTCAGACATTCCTATAGGCAAATCTGATGGCAGCAGTTCTTCAAGTGACAACTAGGTATGTCAGGCTGACAACTACAGCCAACCATGATGTCTTCTTGGGAGCAGAGTGGTTACTTTCCTTAGCATTCAATGGGAAACTGATTGTAAATGTTTTTGGTATTTGGCTCACAAAGTTCCACTCAGAAGTGAGAAAATAACAAGGAACTTTATGCTTTCACTCAACGAACTGTTAATTGGGCAGATTCTAAGTTCCAGGCACCATATCCAAACCTGAATAAGAAAGATACAGGCCCTATCTAAAGTTACCAGTGGCTTAGTGAGGGACATGCCCAATGTGATTACTAAGTGCTCAGCAGAGACAAAGCTTCCCGGGGAGCTACCTGTTGAATTTGTGACTTACTCTCAAAAGTGAGTACAAATTACTAAGCTACATATATGCCTTTTCACCTACTGCACATGATGCTTACCATATTTTATGTCTCAAATTCTTTTCTTATAGAAAAAATGGTCTGCGATTAGTGGAGTTGGTTCTTCTAACATTTTTGTGCCATCTGTGACATCAGCCCATGCTATCCAGAGGAAGCACCTACCCAGAGGTACCCTGTATTTAATATCAAAGAAGTATGAGAGTATGCCAGTTTAAGAATGCTTAGTGATGTGGGAGTGTCATATATCAATCTGTTGATTTCATTAGCTAAGCAATAAAGAAACTGCTAGGCCCATTGGATAGGCCCACCCTTAGGTGGGTGGAGTAAACAGAACAGAATGCCGGGAGGAAGAGGAAGTGAGGTCAGACTCGACAGCTCTCCTCTCCAGAGCAGATGCCTTCAGAGAGACACCATGCTGCCCGCTCCAGGGAAGATGCACGCTATGAAACTCCGACCCAGGATGGACTTAGGCTAGAATCTTCCCAGTAAGCGCACCTAGGGGCGCTACACAGATGATTAGAAATGGGCTAAATTAATATGTGAGAATTAGCCTAGAAGAGGCTAGATAGGAAGGGGCCAAAGCAGTGTTTAAATGAATACAGTGTCTGTGTAATTATTTCGGGGCATAAGCTAGCCGAGCCAGGTGGCTGGGGTCTTGGGGACGCAGCCCCACCGCCGCCTCATATTACTACAAATGACGCCCAGACGTGTGGCTAACTGAGTCCACAGAAAGCCTGAGAAAGCTTGGAAAAGAATAGAGTAAAGCGTGTTTCTTGTGGCAATTTCTCGGGTCTACTCTGCTTGCTAGAGGCAAGCAAGCGCCTCATCTAAGAGAGGCTTCCTGACTCAGCTTTAGCTGCAAAAGCCTGCAGCTCATTAAGAGGTCCTGCCACGAAACACTTAACCGGTGTTGACGAAAAGCTGAACGCATGCTTTTCGGTTTTCAGCCGTAGCAGGAAAAAAGCTGCGCTGTTTAAAAATACCAGCTTTCTGGGCCATCCTGCCAGGGCAAACTCTGACTGTTTGAGGCAGGAGGGCCGGCTACCGACAGAGGACTTGAGTGTTGTCTGTTGTAGCTTGCTGGCTGGCAGGGACCTTGAAACACCAGTTGTGGCTATAAACATGGCTACAGCCAGTACCTTAGCCGTGAGGCTGGAAAGCTAAGGAATGGACTGGATCTAGCCGGCAAAGCCAAGCCTTTAGTCCTACTGATATTGCTCAATAATTTAAAGGCTCGTGTGGTCAAAAAAGAGAGATATACAGTAAAGAGAGATTCAAAGACAGAAAAAAATTTCTGAATGGTTTACTGTGTGTTAAAAATATATGCAGACTAAAAGTTAAAATTCTTAAAGTAAACCTCTGTGACTTCAAGGTGTGGTAGCACACGCCTTTAATCCCAGTGCCTAGAAGGCAGAGACAAACAGATCTCTGTGAGTTCAAGGTGTAGTAGCAAACACCTTTAATCCCAGTGCCTGGGAGGCAGAGACAGGCGGATCTCCGAGAGTTCAAAGACAGCCTGGTCTACAGGGTTATTCCAGGTCAAAGATATACGCTCAAAAAGCAAAACGTTAACCTAGGAATGTCACAGCTTAGATTCTTAAGCGCCTAGTGATTTAAAGGCGCAAATCAAAAGTGCTCCTGGATAGTAAAAAATGTTACAGATTCACAATAAAACAAATTCAGACATAAAAGATCACAGTGTTGGATGAATGTACGTTGGCTTGGGAGAGAGAAGAAAAAGAATATAGAGAATAAAGTTAATGGTTTAAAAAGAAAAAAGAAAAAGTAAAGTCTTTAAAGAGACAGAGTACAGATAGTTATAGATATAAATAAAAATAAGCAGCGTAAAAATGAAAAATTCACAGAGAGTCTGGATTATGTACATTGTGTTTTCTTTAAAATTTTTTACTGTTAAGGAGCTAAGTACAGAGAGACATTTCATTATATGGGCTGCCCAGTGGAACCAGAACGGATATCATGAGGGTATGATTTCAGAATTTGGGTCTAAGGATATGATGCTTTGGAGAGAGTCTTCTTTTGTTTTCACAGAGGATCAGACCTTGTGGATTGCATCTATCCCGATTTGGTATGATGGACCACGTCCTCCTGAAGGTTTGCTGTGAACATCTTCAGATAATTGCTTTGCTCAACTGCCAACTGAGATGAAACTAGCACACAGGTTATACCATGAAAGACCTAATTAACGACGCCCCCATTCAGCAGGAAGCAGTTTGGAGAGAAAAAACTGCGCCCATGTTCCCAAAATATGGTTTATAAATGTTCTTTTACATTTAAAGGGGGAAATGATATAGGTATGAATAATTTGCATTAGTATGGATTTTAAGGTCAATTTTGTCATATGTATATGCATATTTCTGCTATTGATTAAGATATTGTGATTGTGTAGTTCATTAAAAAATGTAATGTATAATTAAGAAATACAGATTAGTGGATAATCATCCGTAATAGTCAAGCTTGTAGTCATGTTAGATTTTCTAGATATATAGAGATATATTTTAGATAGACATTCTTCATGTCTTTCAAAGATTACAGAATAGGACATTTAATGTTTTAATAACTGAGGACTTTTCATGACAATGAGACACTCTGCTCCTGGCAGCACCAATCTACTTCAAGAGGAAGATGGGCATCGAAGAGGCAACTTATGGAGTTTGATAGCCATTTGGGCAAGAAACTGCTCTTACCTGGACTATTGCATAAACTGGACACAGAGAACCCGCAGAGAGAGGACTACTGAACTTGCCTAAGGTGAGATGATCTTTCGGGGTTCCTGATTCATGAAAGAGTCTGCGAGACATTCTGCAGGACACAACAGATAGTGACTGAACTGACTTTGAATTTTCCTGCTTTATGGAAATGTCTGCTGGATACCATGGGCCTGAAGGCTGAAGATGCATGCCCCAACGGTACAGAGGAACTTTGAGTGACTGTCCAGGCAGCGAGATGTCTCTGTCATTTCTAGAGTTTTAAAAGTTGCTTTTTTCTTGTTTGCTTAGGTCATATTGTATCTTTTTGGAGTCTTTGATGAAGTTAAGAATAGTTAGTTATAGTTTTCCTTAGTTATGATAAAGTTTATTGTAACTTTTACTTGATAACTGTTTTGTTATATGTAATTTTGCTATGTTAAGGTTAAAGCCTTCCTTTTTTTGTTTAAACAGAAAAAGGGGAAGTGATGTGGGAGTGTCATATATCAATCTGTTGATTTCATTAGCTAAGCAATAAAGAAACTGCTAGGCCCATTGGATAGGCCCACCCTTAGGTGGGTGGAGTAAACAGAACAGAATGCCGGGAGGAAGAGGAAGTGAGGTCAGACTCGACAGCTCTCCTCTCCAGAGCAGATGCCTTCAGAGAGACACCATGCTGCCCGCTCCAGGGAAGATGCACGCTATGAAACTCCGACCCAGGATGGACTTAGGCTAGAATCTTCCCAGTAAGCGCACCTAGGGGCGCTACACAGATGATTAGAAATGGGCTAAATTAATATGTGAGAATTAGCCTAGAAGAGGCTAGATAGGAAGGGGCCAAAGCAGTGTTTAAATGAATACAGTGTCTGTGTAATTATTTCGGGGCATAAGCTAGCCGAGCCAGGTGGCTGGGGTCTTGGGGACGCAGCCCCACCGCCGCTTCATATTCCAACAGCTTAGGTTGATGTTCATCAATGTTTGATGTGACATTTGGTTTAAACAAAAATATTAATAATGTGAATAAAGAAGTTTAAAAAATAAAATGATCAAATAATCATACCACAGCTTGCTGTGTTGTAGAGTTTGGGTACATTACCTTGTTTCATAGTTTGGGGAATATATAACAAATACTTGAGCTTTTGTAATCATGCCATATATTAGTTCTAGACTGTGTTTCTCCTTGACATATGCTCAGTTTCCTTACCCATTCATTCATTCTTTATCCATGGATTCAGTCAGTGTCAGATGAAAAGTATTTGAAAAAAGATTGCATCTACTGTATTGTATATGTAGAGCTGCTTTTTCTCATCTTTCTTCCCTACCTAAACAGTGTACTGTATCAGTGGTTTACATGGCATTTGCATTCTATTAGGTATTATGAGCAATCAAATACTATGCCACTTTGCATAAGGAACTTGAGCTCTCATGGATTTTAGTGTTGCCAGACTGAGTGATTCTGGAAATACTTATAAACAACAAATAATAATTGTATTTTGAGCCTTTTCTCTTATAATTAAGAATTATTCATAAATATATAGTAGCTCCATAATAATAATAGACTCTGAAAATATTGCTTAATAGTTATCTCCTTTAAAATTTATATTGTTTTCCAAGTTTTGCCCCTTGTACATAAGTCTTATCTGAACCTCTGACTGTTCTTAGGATAGACTTAGAAGACAGTTTTTAATTACACAAGAATGCTAGAAACTTCTAGGGCATGTTACATTTGTTGCAATAATTTTGTTATAATAATAATTTGTTGCAATGTCTAAGGCCTTCCTTTGCTATAGCCCTTGGAATTTCTCTTCGGGGAAGAGAATTTTTTGTATGTTATATTGACAGGCTTGCTATGTATAATTTTGCACCTGGGGAAAGACCCAAAATACGGTTGCTCCCATATCTCTTGGCTTGATAATCTACAGAGAAAGGCCTCTTGCTTTGTGTTTTTGTTCATTTTGGCTTATCCAGAACCTCTGTGTTCTCCCACAACCTGCTCCAGGTCATCCTCAAGCCTCTTAGTAAGAACTTATGCCTTAATCTGATTCAAGTGACCTTAGAGAGAAGCAAAGAGTGGGGTAGATGGGATGAAAGTGGAGAGTAACACCACACATGGATTAAGGAAGCCTCCACTGAGAATGTCATGAGAGATGCTCTCGTGTGCTTTAGTTTATTTCACCGCTGAGAAAGCTTAAGTCCATGAAAGCCTAGAAAATTACAGTTCCTGTCTAGGAGGGTGTTAAGTCATTTCCCCTTATCTTTTTCTAGTGGAAACCACCTCTCAGCATCATGTCAATGAGCTTCCACCGCCAGCTCAGGAGCTCCTTGATGAAATCAGTAAGAGGTGTTCAATACAAAATACACTCCTTGGCCCTGTTGGTTGTGGTCACTGACACCAATATGGTTTCTTTTCCTTAGGTATCAGCACTAGTACAAAAAAATGTAGGAAGGTGTGGTTGAATGCAGAATTCAGAAAGGGACAGTTTCTGAATCAATCGGCCCAGTGTGGCCCAGATAACCAGAGCATTTATTTTGTCATCTGTTGCTTAAAGGGGCTATGAGAAGAGTAAAGGTGTAATAACAGCATTCGGATGTTGTTGGAGATACTGATTTTATTTCTGTGAGGCTTTTGTTTGATTTTGTTTACATTTTTTGAGATAGGGTCTTGCTATGTAGCTCAGTCTGATCTAGAGTTCATTTAATAGCTAGACTGGGCTTAATTCTGTCTTTCTGCCTCAGCCTCCCAAGTGTACCACCATGTCTAAATGATAAGCTCTTTTGATTAAAGGAATTGCTAATCTTCCTTTCAACTCAAACTAGATATTTCTTAGAACCCTGTAGTCTGGCTGCTCAGGCCAAGACATGTTTACTTCCAATTTTGCTAGCAGAGGAAGTGTTAAATGTATTGGGTTGTGAATAAATAAATAAATAAATCCCTCTTATAATTGCCCAGATGTCAATGAGAGAAAAACCTGATGAGACTAGAATTTTCTCTTTTGGGAGGCTACTGAGAAATAGCTACTTAATTTTATATACAGCTGGTCTGATGTTTAAAGCAATAGTGTCATGTTATAGAGACCTTGGGAGCAGGCAGCCTGCTTCTCCAATAGCCTGTTAGACCAGCCTTTATCTTTAATGGGTCCCTCTCATGTCTATGATGGTCCAGTTCTTGGTATAGGGCTTACAGAGAATTTCTCAAGGCAGTGGCAGTTGGTTTTCAGGATCTCTGAGGTCCTGTGAATCTTAAGGGATTAGGACTTCACGCTCTGACTCAGGGCACAGCCATCCTCTGGGCTTCTTAGCAAGCCCTCAACGCCTGCCCTTTGACCTAATGAGCTCTGCTAACTGTGCTATCATCGCTGTTGTTTGTTCTGAAAAGACCTCTAGGGAGTAGTCAGGATCTGTCCCCTGCTTTTTTGTAGGGTGTAACCAGAGGCTGCCCTCTTGTTTCCTGGCCACCCACTCCAGAAACTTATATTAATTACAAACTATTTGACCTATTTGGTCAGACTTATTAACTAGTTATCACAACTTAAATTAATCAATTCCTGTTATTTTATATTTTGCTGTGAGCTCGTGCCTTGTTACCTCACCTCTTGCTTCTCTGCTTATGTCTCTTTTGGCTCCGCCTTCTTTCTCTATCTCTGCTTGGATTTTCTACCTAGCTACGTTCTATCCTGCCATAGGCAAAGCAGCTTCTTTATTAACCAGTGGTAATAAAACATATTCACAGCATACAGAGGGGTATCTCACATCAGGAGGGTTCATATCCAGAGGTCTAGGCCCCGACAGGCATCTTAAAGGGAAAGGTCTTTTAGGATATAGGTGATCATTTAAGAGCAACAAGGGACCGATGGGGATAAAATCTGATCTGAATGATTTTACAGGTGTAACTGATGCTCAAGAGCTGTCAGGCACAGTTTAACAGTAGAAAGGGAGCAGACTAGCACCGCCTCGATACAGCTGCTTCTCTGCTCTGCTCTGCAGAGCATTCTGAAGGAATCCAGCACCTAACAAATGCAGGGCAGCCGGTGAGCTCAGCATCTGCTGATCTTGGAAGTGGGAACATGGATATTCATAGTAAAAACGTGACATATAGGCCAGTAGAGATGGAGACACTTGTGGGTGGCTCTGCTATTGAAAGAGTACAAAATCAAGATTACAGGGCTGGGGGCTGGAGAGATGGTTCAGCAGTTAAGGACACGTACTCTTGCAGAGAGCCTGGGTTTGGTTCTCTGCACCCACATGGTGGATCACAACCATCTGTAGCTCAGTTCCAGGGGAGCTGAAGCCTTCTTATGATCTCTGTGGGCACAAGACATTTACAAACATAGATACATACTCATACAAATAAAACATTTTAAATCTCTAAGTCTGTTTTTAAAACCAAAAGAACATAAACATAAATTCAATATCAATTCTCTTATTTATCATTTTGTTTTTAATTACAAAAGTTCATTAACCCTGTGAGCTTGCTCTTCACTTCCCACATTTCAGTAGCTGTGTTCCCAGACTCCTCCTCGGTTTTTATTTTTATTTCTACATTTCAGGTGAGGAACAACAGCAATAATGCAGATTTGAGGACTGTCCTTTAAGAGCCCCTGTCCTAGAAAATTGTGTGCTATGGAAAGGTGGGATAAGTTGCCTTTTGTTTTTGTACTGTTACAGAGCATCTGAAGCAACAGCAGATTTCACCCATGGTGTCACAGGAGAACACAGCGCATGGTCTGAGCACCACTGAAAATGGTAAGCCTATATCCAGGTCTTTTCATGAAGTTTTTATGGAATGCATATGGAAGAGTGTGACTTAGGTCAGGTACAACTCCATTTTAATTCCAGTTCTACCAGTTAATTTTGTCTAACAAACTGCTTCATTTCTGAACTTTATTTCTCCTTATCTGTGTGATGGGAACAGTAGTTCCTGTCTCGTGATCGTGATAGCTCTGTGCACAGTGCTTGGTGCAATAATTAGCAAATGTTCTCTTCCTTTCATAATTCTGTTGGCCAATGAAAGGAGACAGTACTAGTAAAATTCTTGGCATGCATTAAAGGGTATATCCTTATCCCACCCAAATTCCTTCCATGAAGTTCTGCCATAGGAGCATCTAAGAACAAGAAATTGAAGAGTGCCTTAAAGCACAATCGTGTGGCTTATTTTTAGGGCTGCTCGCCTCCTCTTTGTGTGCCTTCTTTCCTTTGCTTTATATAGTTCTCTGAACTTGGCACCGGCTAGGTTTCCTGTAGCTTCACCTGGCGCCAGAGATCTCCCAAGACCCCAGAAGCAGCTGCTGCGAGTGCTGTTGCCCTGCAGACTGCCATCTGGCCCTGTGCTCTCGTGGGAAAGGGAGCTGATGCATTCATACTTGCAGAACTACTGATGGCTTTAATTTTTACAGTTCATTTTAAAACATGCTCATAACTAATTTTCATTTTAATAAAGTTAGCTCTCTCAACTGCTTTAGATAAAGAGAATTTGGAAGAACAAAAAACCAACAGTAGTAAAGACAGCAGTTTTCTTTCCGCCAAAGAAATTCAGGATCTGGAAGACACAGAGAGGTAACAGAAAACTAAACTTTTCAAAGGATTTTAAAATTGCACTTGTGTGTGTTTTATTATATTAACAAATAATAAGGAACAGAACAGTCATTTTCTTTGTTCTCCTTGCTTCATGACCAGGATTTTTGTTTTATATTAGCATGTATTATTTGTATATAAGTTTCATGACGATATTTTCATACATGTATATAATGTGTTTTTATCAAGTTTGTTTTTCTTTACCCTCTTTTGTCTCTCGCCTGCTCTCATGACCTCACTAGTTCCCGTCTGCTCTCGTGTCTGTGGAGGGTGCATGACCTAATGAGTGTTTCCTAGGGGAGCATGGGCGAGGGGTTATTTATAGGAACATGAGCACATTATCACTGACCACACCGCTCAAGAACATGTCTCTCCTTTCCCAGCAATAATTAACTGTCTATAGCTCCAGGACTGGATGGAGGCTTGCGAGCCCCTTCATCCTAGGTATACTTTGTGATTAAAGTACGTATAACATACGATCATCTTTCTTAACAAATTGAAAGTGCACAGCTCAATGTTAATTGTATAGCTAATTATATAGTTGCCATCCATGATGATCCACTTAAAAGTTTTTGAAATAATTTTTGTTTTGTTTTTTTTTGAGACAGGATCTCAATATGTAGCTCTGGTTGCCCTGGAACTCACTATGTAGACCAGACAAGATCACAGAGATCTGCCTGACTCTGCCTCCCGAGGATTAAAAGCATGCACCTTGTCTGCAATAATTTCTGTAATTTTTTTTATCACATTTGAGTGTGTGTCTGTCTGTCTTTCCAGCCCCTCATTACACCTTGTTCTTATTTGCACTCCCACTATGTTCCTTTATCTGTCTTCCCCATCTTTTGCTGCTCCTTTTCCATCTCCTTAATAGTCCTTCCCTCTACTCTCATGCCCCGTACACTCCATTGTCCTTTCTTGTTCACAGGCCCCCGTCCTTGAACCTCCTTCCTTACAGCCTCCTTCTATCTTTGTAACACACAGAGACAGAAACAGAAATTTAACTATAGTTTTACATGTGAGAGGAATACATGAAATGTTTGTCTCAAGGCTCTATCCACTTTTTTGCAAATTTCATTCTTTTTTTTTATTTTTTTCGAGACAGAATTTCTCTGTGACTTTGGGGCCTGTCTTGGAACTAGCTTTTGGAGAACAGGCTGGCCTCGAACTCACAGAGCTCCTCTCGCCTTTGCTTCCCAGGTGCTGGAATTAAAGGCATGTGCTACCAGTGCCCAGCCCAAGGAAGGAGAGAGGGAGGAAGACAGAGAGAGGAGAGAGAGAGAGAGAGAGAGAGAGAGAGAGAGAGAGAGAGAGAGAGAGAGAGAGAGAGAACACACCTTAGTGTTCATAGGGCGGGCAGAAGAAAACCTGTGGGTGCTGGGTCTCTCCTTCCACCATGTGGGTCCTAAGGATTGAACCCAGCCAGTCAGACTTGAACGACACATCTTTATCTGCTAAGCCGTCTCACTGGATCTTATTCTTCTTTGTGGAATGTGTGCTTATCACTTCTTTTGTTTGAGACAGGGACTGACACTGTTACCCCACCTGGATATGAACTTGTGGCAGGCCTCCTGCTTAGCCCCTGGAGTGCTGGGACTACAGGCTTGATCCATCACAGCTGCCTTCACCTATTTCCCCCATTTTTCTGTTGATGAAACATTAGGCTTGTTTTGAGACCATGCTTTTAATTTTTTAAAGATTTATTATTTTGGGGGGAGGGGGAGAGGAGTGGGAGGAGGGGGAGGGAAATGGGAGGCAGGGAGGAGGCAGAAATTTTTTCAACAAAAAAAATAAATAAAAAGATTTATTATTTTTGTGTATGTGTATGTACCAGTGATGTACATCATGTGCACTCAGGTGTCTGAAGAAGTCAGAGAGGAAATTGTATCATCTGTAACTGGGATTATAGGTAGTTGTGAGCCACCATGGGTTCTGAGGAATGAACTCAGCTCTTCTCTAATAGGAATGGCCCCCATAGGCTCATAGATTTGAATGCTTAGTCAACAGGGAGTGAGTGGCACTATTATTTAAAAGGCCTTGTTGGAGGAAATGTGTCACTTAGGGCCCAGTGGCTCTCTTCTTCCTGCTACCTGTGGATCCAGATACAGAGCTGTCAACTATTTCTCCAGCACTGTCTGCCTGCATGCTGCCGTGTTTCCTGTAATCAAGCCCCAATTAAAGGCTGTCTTTATAGGAGTTGCTGTGGCATAGTGTCTCTTCACAGCAATAGAATACTTACTATACACCCTCCCTCTGGTCTTAGGTAATTTTTTATATAAATTTAAAAAGATTGAAGATAGGGTTGGAGAGATAGCACAGAGGTCAAGAGCACCCCGATTGTATTCCCAGCACCCACATGGCAGCTAACAACTGTCTGTAACTCCATTTCCAGGGTTCTGACACCCTCATACAGACGTACATGCAGGCAAAACACCAATGCACATAGAAAATAAAAGGAATCATAAAAATATTGTTTTAAAAAAAGATTGAAGTCAATGCAGACTAGTTCACAATGAACAAAATAAACTTTGAAAAGAGACAAGGCTTAGATCGGTGGTGGCACTTGCTCCTTTCCTTGTCCTACTGCTGATGTTGGTCCCGCATCTCCTCCGGAAAAGCCATACACAGTTGTTTCAGCAGCAGAGAACAGAAAGCCCCACTGCCATGGATGACAAGAGACTCATGAGTGTCAGGCTCTGCTGGTGTCATTCCGCCCGAGACTTAGACTTTTTCCACTTTTCTGCTCTATCCTCTGACATGTTGGCCTTTGCTCTGGCTTTATTTTTTCTGCCTTTCCCCTGAAACCTGTCTCCGGTGGCAAGATGGCTGTGGTTCACACAAAGGCAAAGGTAAAAAGAGGGTCAGACAAAGTAATATGTTACTGGCATCCGTCCCCTTTTATTTGGGAAGTAAAACCCTTCCAGAAGTTTCCCAGCAGACAGTCACTTATATTTCGTTGGCTAAACTGGAATCCAGCATTTGTCCCACTCTTAACGGCTAAGTCATTTTTTTCAAGGAAGGATGAGAGAAACCTAAAACATTTGCAAAAGGAGATGAGTCTTGAGAGCTGAGACTTTCTTTCTTTCTTTCTTTCTTTCTTTCTTTCTTTCTTTCTTTATTTCTTTTTTTTCATTTTGGTTTTTTGAGACAGGGTTTCTCTGTGGCTTTGGAGCCTGAACTAACAGAGAATCTGCTTGCCTCTGCCTCTCGGGTGCTGGGATTAAAGGTGTGTGCTACCACGGCCCAGCCTAGGCTTTCTATTTGATCCCCAGAACCACATAAACTGTAGGGACACATACCTGTAGTCCTAGCACTCAGAAGGTAGAAGTGGGAAGGTCAGAAGTTCAAGGCCAGCTTTGGATGAATAGCCAGTTAAAAGCCAGCCTGGGCTACATGAGATCCTGTCTCAAAAAAGTTATTTCTTCCCCTTTTGACATTTATTTATTTATTTATTAACTTACTTACTTACTTATTTCCACAGCACACATGTGGATGTATCAGAAAATAGACTGCACTATGTGAGTCACGGGAGTCTAACCCAGGTCCTCAGGCAAACACCACTACCCACTGAGCTGTCATACCTGGAGCTAGCCAACCTGACCTGGGATCCCCGTGTCTCTGCCCTCTAAATTCTGTGATTACAGGTGGTTCTGGGGGTTCAAACTCTGATCTTCATTCTTACTTGAGAAGTACTTTTTCACTGAACCCATCCCCAGCCCCTTTATCTTCGTTTTTCAAAATGGCTGGTAGTGCTACCCACAAGCAGGTCTTCCCCAGTGCTCAGGTGTCTCAGTGCTATGTGAATGGTTAGTCCTAGATACTACTATAGAATGGAAGATCTTTTTTCAGTTGGAAAGTGTACATTTTAGGCCTTCTAAAATTACCTTTTATCGTCTATCAAAAGTAATTCAGAAAAACACATAAAAAGCATGTACAACTAAAACCTCATATAGAAACTGAATTAATAACCTATAACTGAGACAGTTGGCATTGGAGGGAGTGATCTCATGGGTGCCAGGGTGTTGTCAAGGCGCTAACGGACTATTTGAGTGTCCGTATAAGTTAGATACAAGTGACCTCTGAGAGTCCAGACACTGTCTCACACCGTATGCTCTCAGCTCTTGTGGAAGCACCGGATTTGAGGGCCCTTTCACCGTACAGTGATGTGCTATGAGAGAAAATAACTCTTGTCACCTTTCTCTTTACTTGCTCCTGGACAGAGCTCATTCTTCTCTTGATGAGGACCTGGAAAGATTGCTGCAGTCACCTGAGGAGAACATGGCACTGCTGGACCCTTCCAAGGGCTCTACAAGGTTGTCTTTCCCCACTAAGGAATCATTTTCTTAGGTTTCACAGGGGAAAGAACATACAAACTGTTATGTACCTAGGGCATAGAACTCCATAGAACGAGGCTCCCAGTTCCTGTCTTTTATTTTTTTCTTCAGGAAGTAGCTAGGCTTTCGGCTTATTGGAGGATGATTGTCTGGTGATGGCTTTGCACAGCTGTAGATCAGCCAGGCCTGACTTCACTTGTCTGCATGCTCACACCTGCCTCTCTCCCTCCCACCACCTACTCTCCAAGGCCCCATTAGGAGACGGATACCAGAGCTCTAATACTGGATTTAACCCTGTGCCTTCAACGTTTTCATCAGTCATCCGAGTTAAATCAGAAAGGCATATGTAACTAGTTTTCAGATAACCCAAATCTAGAAGTGAATGCTAATGTGATGGGTGATGGACTTGAAATCCAAAATTTTATTTTGACAAGTGCAAATGTTAGCCACTCTAAAAGATAAAGACCAAGCCAGGCATGGCTGCTGCAGGAACCTGTAGTTTCAGTCATTCAGAAGTCTTAAGGGGGATGATTGTTTGAGCCCAGAAGTTCAAGGTCAGCCGAGGGACATAGGGCCTACAAATGGCAAGTTTTAGATCCAAAAGTATACAGTGTGAGAAATCAGACCTAACTTGATAATTTTTTATTGGAAATTCTATTTCCTGTAATTACTTTGAGGGCAGGAAGTCTTAGTCCATATGCCCAGCACTTAGTTTCTGAAAAGGTCCACATAGCATTAATGCAGGGTACACAGACATGAACTGTCCAGATGAAGGAAGTGCGCCAGGGATAACCGATGTGCTGTGGGCGGGCTCCTAGGACACGTTTCTAATGGATGGTAGTCGTCCACAGAGGACATAGAATAGTCAGTGTGAGAACACTGAGGAGCCAGGGAGACTCAGCCTGAAAAGAGCAGACGAGTGGAGAATTTGATAGCTTCCCTAAATGCCTGAAATGCTATCACGTGAAGAGAAATCTCCTTAATGTCTCCACCCCAGAGGAAGGAGCTGGTGACTAGATGTGGCAAAGTAACAGACTTTGACTAGTGAAGCACAAACTTTCTGATGAGCACAGCCATTGCCGAGAGGAAACAGTGTTTCCATTTCACAGAAGCTGCAGCTGCCCAGGGGACTGGATGACTGTGGTCTTGAGTGTTTGGACAGAAGTAGAAGATAAAGGCCTTTGCCCCTGATTGTGTTAATGAAATT
This sequence comes from Microtus pennsylvanicus, assembly GCF_037038515.1. Classification (NCBI taxonomy): domain Eukaryota; kingdom Metazoa; phylum Chordata; class Mammalia; order Rodentia; family Cricetidae; genus Microtus; species Microtus pennsylvanicus. Next base: position 34,037,823 of record NC_134589.1, on the reverse strand, counting down.
AAGCGAGAAAGAGCCGTCTCCTCCCATCTAGAGGGGTGACTGTTCTCAAGGAGAATGTGGCTTTGAATTTGTAAGATGCTTATTTAGACTTCCCATATCACAGGGAGCTTGAGGGATATGAAGACAAGGTGATAAATTATTTCAAAGAGAATGTTGATTATAAGGGAAATACTCTTTTTGTTCTTTGAGGCTAGCTATGTATGTCTAATGATTGAAAACAGAGTTTGATTGCATAGGCTATCTGGGTTAGATCTTAACTCTAGAACTTCTTTTGAGTATGTCATTTCCCGTGTCTTGGTTTTCACATCACACAATGTAGATGGGTAGCAGGAACTGTTTCATACAGTTCTGAAAAGGAAATGAGTTTACATATGTTTAAACTAACCTTGTTGGCATGGTGACACATGCCTTTAATCCCAGCACTCTGGTGACAGGCATGCAGATTGCTCTCAGTTCAAGGCCAGCCTGGTTTATTTAGTGAGTTCCAGGGCACTTAGGCCTATATAGGGAAACCCTGTCTATAAATAAAATAAGTAGATAGATAAGTAAATAAATAATAAAAATAAAATAGGAATTAAAGATAAACAAATAAAACCCAAAAATACATAATAAGTATACTAACACTTGACCCTGTAGGAACATGTCATCAGTACTTTGTTTACTTTGGAGCATAGTCTTGTTCCCCTGACAGTTACATATGTGTTTAATGCCTCAACTCATTTGTCATTAAAGGGAGAAAGAACCCAAAGATCAAGATGTTGTTGATCAGAAGGAAAAAAGGAAAGAAAGCATCAGTCTGGAGAGAAGTAAATCAGATAGTGTTTTAGGGGCTTTGGAAGAAGGTATGGATGGATGATTGTTGTGTAGTATGGGGTCATGTCTTTTTTCTTAAACTTCAGCTCAGCATTTCTGAGAATTGCCAATCATAACTTCATCACAAAACAGCAACATCATCAAAATTTGGGGTTTTTTTTCTTTTTCTTTTGTTTATCCTTTTCCCTGAGATAGGATTTCTCTGTGTAGCCTCGGCTGTACTGGAACTTTAGAGCAGGCTGGCCTTGATCCATCTGTCTCTGCCTCTCAAGTGCTGGGGTTAATGGTGTGTTGCCAGAACCGCCTGGCTGTTGTTTAGTTTTGTGAGAGGACATCTCACTCTGGCCTCACTCAGCATCTCAAAGTCAAAGCAGTCCTCTCACCTACCAGGTGTTGGGATTGTAGCACAAGGCAACACTCCGGGCTTTTCAGTTCTGTTTCTAAAACAAGCCATGGGCCAGCCTCAATTTGTTTATTGTCTGTAGAACTGTTTTGCATTTAAATATATTCAAAAGCATTTTAAATTTAAGCTGACTGTGGTGATACATGCCTCTGCACTCAGGAGGTAGGAGCAGAAGGATCACCCACAGATTTCAAGGCCAACTGGGGATACCTTGCCTAAAAACAAAACAAAAATCAAGGGCTTTGAGGTTTCTCAGTGGATCTTGCCACCAAGCCTGAGAGACCTAGTTTGATCCCAAAAGCCACATAGAGGAAGGAGCTTCCCCTCTGCGGTAAGCTGTCTTCGAGCCTCCATAAGCATGTGTGTGCACATGCACACATACACATAAATGAAAGACAGCATTTTAAGAGTTTTAAATTTAGCTTCCGTGGGTACTGAAGAAATCATATATTACAGAATTTAAATGAAGTTAAAAAGTCATGTAAAAGTTGTAAATTAACCTTTATTTCAAAACTATTCTAATAGAATATCAGGCTTCTAATAGGCCTTTACAAGTGAGCTCCTGTGTTTATTTTACTCAGGGAGTGAGATAGTCACCCTTTCAGGTCATCTAGTCTTCCTCGCATCCCATCCCTAGTTCCTTTTCATTCTCCTTCTCTGTCCTGTTTTATGTCTCAGGATGCAGACCCTATGGACTGCATCTCCTTGGCTTTCTGTTAGCCAATGGGGGCCCTGGCAGAAGATCAGAGGGCAAGAGAATTGTTCATCACTTCCCTCCCCTACCAATTGGGCACCTTGTGCCTGGTAGCCATGGTGTCCTGTCTTTCTGAACTCCAGTTCCTGCTCCAGTTTCCAGGAGCCATCCCATCCCCACTGCTCAGCTGCCTTCCACCTAGGCCTCCCGCAGCTACTGGCCAATAGACGCCTTGTCAGTCCTTGTTTGTCCCCTGACTCTAATTATACCTTTGTGTATAGCCACTTTGTTAAGAAATCTTAACTAGTTTAAGAAATCTTAACTAGTTAAGAAATCTTACTAGTTTGTATACATTTTATTTCCTCCAGAACTCTGATTGGCATAGGGCCCAGAGTATATGGACATTTAGCCAAGACTGAATTCACTAAGAAGATAACTCAGGAGCCGGGCGGTGGTGGCGCACGCCTTTAATCCCAGCACTCGGGAGGCAGAGGCAGGCGGATCTCTGTGAGTTCGAGACCAGCCTGGTCTACAGAGCTAGTTCCAGGACAGGCTCCAAAGCCACAGAGAAACCCTGTCTCGAAAAAACAAAAAAAAAAAAAACAAACAAAAAACAAAAAAACAAGATAACTCAGGGAATTTGGAAAGGTCATGCAGGGACTTTTGAATTAGTGTCACTGGGTACCCATTGCTATCACAGGGGGCTCTAGGATATTAGGAGAAGGATCCTTTGGCTGTGTTTTCAGGAAAGTCATATCTTTATAGAGTAGAACAAACGAGGAAACAGCACACTAGAGAACACTCTAATGTGAATACTGCATTCTGACAGCCCTTGACCTAGAAAGTAACCAGGCTTTTTTTCCCCTTCCTCTTGTGTTTCATCAAGATGAACTAAAGCCCTGTTTCTGGAAGCGACTGGGTTGGTCTGAACCTTCCAGGTAATGAGATAGCATATTTATAGGTCAGAGTTTGTTCTTTTTAGATTGCATGAGCAGACTTCAAATATTTACCAGTCTCTAAATAAATATCACTGACAGATTGCATCTACACCAAGCCGATCAGTTTATAGTTTTATATCTATAATTGACAAATATAAGATGAAGTTAATGCCAACTTTGCTTAAATAAGTGATGTCTGCTCAAGGAAGGTTTCATACATGGAATATGAAAGATGCTACTGTCGGTTGCTTTGTAGTCATTTTACACCCCATGCTATGTTGTTGATCACTATCTGCTTTGATTATACAGACAAAAATTCCTTTTCTGTGACTTCAGTTGAATAGGAAAGTGTATGTGTGTGTGTGGATTCTAAAGACACACACACACACACGAGCTTAGGCTATGAGCTGAGTGAGTGGCAGAATGCTTGCCTGGTTTGTATGAGGCCTGGGATGTGATTCCAAGCACTGCACAAGAATTCTTTAAAGTATGTATGAACTCAAAACTTCCCTTTTTTTCTTTAAAATCTGTGTACACAGGATAATTGTGCTGGATCAGAGCGACTTGTCGGAGTGATTGGAACTGGATCGGAGGCAGGTCAGCCTGAGTTCAGGCGTTGTGGCTTGTGGCCTCTGTTCTTTTGTCTGCATCAGTTGCCTCGAGGACAATGGTTCCAGTTCTGCAGCTCACACTGTTCTGCTGCTGCCATGGACACAGTAATGTGGCCCTCTCATGTGTAGCATGCTTACTCCTTTGTTTTGAATCAGGTTTCTGAAAAGTGCAAGGTGTCCATGATGGCAAACATTTTATTGTGTTCAGAATGGCTTTTGATTTTATTGATGTAAATTTTTGAAACTAACTTTGTTATATAATAAAATGTTTACTTTTAATACTAGTTAGATGCCAATTGTGTAAGATCTATTTCTGGGCTCTAGTTTGGGGGGTTGGGAAAATTGCTGTATTTCTCTTCTTACTAGGAGATAGCAACAGAACCCTAATTAATGTTGAACTTTTTTTTTTTTCGAGACAGGGTTTCTCTGTGGCTTTGGAGCCTGTCCTGGAACTAGCTCTGTAGACCAGGCTGGTCTCGAACTCACAGAGATGCACCTGCCTCTGCCTCCCGAGTGCTGGGATTAAAGGCTTGCGAAACCATCGCCCGGCTAATGTTGAACTTTTTGAGGTGAACACAATATTTTGTGTTCCCCATATTTTGGATTATACACCTCACATCATCAGAATACTGGAATGGTGGAACTGTGGTAAAACTAAAATCACAATGTTTCTCTCATTTATCCTCTCTGTGACTGTCATCCCGATGCAGATCTGTATCTAGACTGGGGTCTAGAGGGTTTGTGTCCATGTGGAATTTTCACACACGAATAGCGACTTTCCTTGGACGCATTTCACTGTTGTGCAGTACTGGCACTTTATTTTGCCTTGGTAGGTAGGAGGTCTTTGTTGTGAAAACCTAATAGCTCCTATTGTGGATGATCATGTTCATACATTTTAGATCACAGAAAACTCCCCAGCACAAATAAAATAAAAAGTACACATTTGTTTGGCTACCTTCAAACAAAGAAACAGGTGCTTGCTGTTTTAACAAGGGGAAAGAAGTAAGTTGCCTCTTGTGTGGTAATTCATGAATGCCTGCAATCCTAGCACTTGGGAGGCTGAGTCAGAAAGTATGCCTTGATTCAAGACCAGTCTAGGATACAGTGTGAGACCTTTCCCAAAGGAAGCAGACAACAAGGGGCCTGCAAGATGGCTCAGTGGTAAATACACTTGCCCTGAAGCCTCACAGTCTGTGTTTGAGCACCAGGAACTGCATGGAGGATAGAGAGGCCTGGCTCCCAGAGGTTGTTCTCTGATCTCTCCACATAAACACACAATGAATAAACAAATATGATAAAAACTTTAAAAGCAAGCAAGTAACAAAACAACCACTCCCATGTTTACGTGTAAGGAAGTGTGAGGACATAGAGACTTCCGGTATAGTTTTCCACTCATAAACTTGCTCTGTTTGATGAGACAACTATATATAAGAATGTGAAGACTAATCGCAGACACTACCTGAGAAGGGTGGCTTGTATAATTATAACTATCAATTCATAATCATTAGGATGAATCATTAGACACTAATGCCTGCTGGTAAGAACTATAATCTAGGCTGGGCCTGGTGGCACACGCCTGAAATCCTAGCACTTGTGGAGGAAAGGCAAGTGGAGCTCTGTGAGATCTGTCAACTACAGGTCAATACTGATGATCACTGAGTTGGCAGAGAGCTCTTGTTGGTTAGAGTAACCATTATCCATTCTGTCCCAGGTACTGTACAGTCCTTGTCTTGCACGGGGCAGCCCTACCATTTCTGTAGGGTGCTGCTTGTATGTCTCTTGTCAGCCATTTCCAGCTATTGTCTCGTACATCTACTTTATAAAGACAGTACAAGCCATTAAGTGAAAATTAACTCAGCTTGCCTTCACCACAACTCCTAACGTGGCCGCATCAATCCCTATAGAACAGATGCCGTCTCTGTTGAAGTAGGGATCAGTGCGCTCTAGCTGTACTTGTTCCTCCCACTTTCTTTTAGACTAAAGGAATGTCCTTCCTACCCAAGGAAAGTCTTATCCCCGTCCATTCAGAGTTTTTTCTTATGTAGCGTTTTTATTTTCAACTTTTTATTTTTTCTTTACACACTCTTGTGTGCGTGTGTGTATGTGTGTGTGTGTATGTGTGTGTGTGTGCGTGTGTGTGTATGTGTGTGTGTATATGTGTGTGTGTGTGTGTGTGCGTGTGTGTGTATGTGTGTGTGTGTGTGAGTGAATATGTGGAGGCCCAAGGTTGATGTCCAGAGTCTTCCTTAGCTTCTGTCTGCCTTCCTCAATGAAGCAGCATCTCTCATTTGAACCCACAGCTCACTGATATGGCTAGCTTGTTCCTGGGATTCCACTCTGTCTTCCAAGCACTGGAATTATAGGCAGGGTACTGTGGTGGTTTGAAAGAAAATGGACCCAAAGGGAGCAGCAGGCACTATTAGGAGATGTGGCTTTGTTGAAGTTGGTGTGGCCTTGTTGAAAGAAATGTGTCACTGTGGGGGCAGGCTTTGAGGCCTCTTTTGCTCAAGCTTTGCTCAGTATAACTTATAGACCGTATCCTGTTGACTACACACTGAGATGCAAAACACCATGTGGCACCGTGATGGCAGTGGACTGAACCTTTGAACTGTAAGCTGCCACCACAATGAAATGTTTTCCCTTACAAGAGTTGCCATAGTCCGCTGTGGAATAATCCTTTTGTATACTGTGAAGATTTGTCACTGTGATTGGTTTAATAAACAAGCTGACTGGCCAGTAGCTGAACAGAATATGGTTAGGTGGGGAAAGCCAAACTGAGAATGCTGGGAAGGAGAGTTACTGGCAGACGGAGAGAGCAAGATGGGCACACCGTACTGAGAAAAAGTACCAAGCCACGTGGCAAAGCATAAATAAAAAATATGGGTTAATTTAAGTGTAAGAGTTAGCTAGTGACAAGCCTAAGCTACCAGCCAAGCATTTATTATCATTTACATCAAGTCTCAGAGTCAATTGTTTGGGAGCAGACCTTCAGGACAAGAGAACTCTGCCTACAGTGGTCATGGTGTCTCTTCACAGCAATAGAAACCCTAACTAAAACAGGCTATTCCCATCTGGCACAGGTTTGGAGATCTGAACTCTAGTCCCACAATTGTGCATCAAATGCTTTCGTCGCTGAGCTGTCTCCCTTATTCATTGCATTCCATGAGCATGGACATGTAGATTTTCTTATCTTTAAAAATCTTCCCCTGAGCTGGGCCTGGTGGTGTGGCATGCAGGAATCAAAGGCTAGAAAATTGCAATTTGGAGGCCAGGGTGGACTACGGAATGAGTTCAAGACCAGCCTGACTATGGCTTAGCAGTTAAGAGAACTTGCTGCTCTTTCAGAGGTTTGGAGTTCAATTCCTGACTCCCGTATCAGGGAGCTCATAACTGCCTATAAGTCCAGCTTCAGGAGATCTGACATCTTCTTTTGGCCTCCGCAGGTACCCACATGGATATGTGACACACATCTTCATGTAAATTAAAATAATAGTAATGACTTACCCAGCCACGGTGGTGCATACCTTTAATGTCTACACTTGGGAGGCAGAGGCAGGCAGGTCTCTGTGAGTTCAAAGCCAGCCTAATTTACAAAATAAGTTTGAGGTCAGCTAAGAGCTACACAGTAATAGACCCTGTCTGTCTCAAAACAAGCAAGGGACTAGACAACAAAAGCCCCAAGCAATGGAAATAAATCTCAATAACAAAACAAGTGGAGTGCTTCCCTCACAGGTTCAGTCCTCAGCCACAGAAAACAGCAGTTCTGGACTCCACCTCCCTCTCCAGCCCACTGCGTCTCTCACTGCAGTTCTGGAAACATTATACTTGATATCTCTGGTCCTCACCTCCCTGTCTACCCTCAGCACACCAGAATTTCAATTCTGGTCCGTTCTTCAGAAGTTCCTCAGGCCTCCAGAGTCTTCCATATTTCTAGATCACAGTCACTTGACCCCGTTGTTAGTTGCTCTCGCCACCTATTTCCTCAGTGTCATTGATGGTAGACTCTTGGTTTTTCTGTCTCTGGTTATTCGGCTTCAGCCTCCACCTCTCGTTTTTCTCTGAGTGTTCTTAAGACACTGATGATTTGAGTGTGAACGCCCCCATAGGCTCCTGTGCTCAGGTGTTTGCTTGCTTAGTCCCCAGTAGTTGGGAAGGATTAGGACGTGTGGCCTTGTTGCAGTAGGTGTGTCACTGTGCCTGGGCTTTGAGGTTCATAAGCCCACACCCAAACCAGGGCTCCCCCAACTCCCTCCCTGCCTGTGGATAAGGATGTAAGCTCTCCGTGCCACGCCTGTCTGCTTCCTGCCGTGGTGATAGTGGACTAACCCTCTGAAGTTTTAAGCAAGCTGTCAAATAAATGCTTTCTTTTATAAAAGTAACCTTGGTCATGGTGCCTCTTTACAGCAATGGAACAGTGACTAAGACCGTGACCTAGTTTCCCTCCATGGCTTCAGTTAGCGTGTGTGTTCTCACAGTCGGCCTCTCTCTGAGCTCAGGAGCCTCTCGGCACAGTCCGTGTCTGCTCTGGATTTCTTTCTGTTATCTCACGGATACAGCCAATATTGAACTCAGTGTTATCTTCATGTGCTTTTTTAGCATTCCATTTATTTATTATGTTAGTGTTCTGAGATCCAGAAAACACCCTTAACTCTCATTAACTCATTACATGAATAAATAAATAAATAAATAAAGCCAGGAGGTGGTGGCACAAGCTTTTAATTCTAGCACTCAGGAAGCAGAAGCAGACGGAGCTCTTTGAGTTCAAAGTCAGCCTGGTCAACACCGTTTTCAAGGACAGCCAAGGCTACACAGAGAAACCGCGTCTCAAACAAACAAACAAAAAGACTTGTTTCAAACTGGGCGTGGTGGCACAGAGATTATAATCTCAGCACTTTGGAGGCCAAGGCAGGTAGATTGTGATGAGTTTGAGGCCAGTCCGAGCTACACCGTGAGAAAAACAACAATAGCAAAGAACCCCCCAGACAACCAAAAAACTTTAACCTCCAAAATAAATGTTCCGTCTTCCATTTTTGTTGCCCCTGTCCCTGCCCATGTTTCAACAGCCTTCTTTTCCATTGAATTAATTTAAGGCTGGCCTTGAACTTGTGGTCCTCCTGAATCTACCTTCCAAGTACTGGAATTACAGGAACTTGACACCATGCCTGCCTTACAAATCTTTTTAATAACTCTTGTGTGCAATTCACTGCTGTCAGCCTTCAAGCAGTGCTGAACCAAGCAGAGTCTCTGCTGTCCTGGAGTTTACCTAGCTTTTAAATGATCAAATAGTATTAACAGCAAATGCCGTAATGTAATAGGTTAAAATGATATTAATTGCATAAGAATGTTAAGGGGCAGCTTAACATTAAATAAGGCATCCGGTGGAAGCTGCTCTGAAGATGTGGCCTTCAAAGTTTGGCTGCCATGATGGGGAAGAGCCAGTCTTGTGACTGGAGGATGAGCATCGAGCGCCAAGAACAGCAGAGCTCCATGGGAAGCACTGAGCTGAGCAGTAAAAGCCCCGGGTGATGGAGAAGCAGACAAGGTCATAGGGCAACTGCCAGCACAGTGAGGGCTGGAGAGAGGGCTCGGTCATGGTCAAGAGCACTGAGTATCTTCCAGAGGACGCAGGTTTGATTCCCCGCACCCGTATGGCAGTTCACAACTATCTCAACTCCAGTTCCAGGGGATCCAAAGCAGCCTCTGGCCTGTACGGGCACCAGTAGCACACATGCAAAAAACAATTTTTTTAATATTTGTACAGTGAACCGGGCGGTGGTGGCGCACGCCTTTAATCCCAGCACTCGGGAGGCAGAGGCAGGCGGATCTCTGTGAGTTCGAGACCAGCCTGGTCTAAAAGAGCTAGTTCCAGGATAGGTTCCAAAACCACAGAGAAACCCTGTCTCGAAAAAACAAAAAAATATTTGTACAGTGAGGTTGGAGGACTGAGCACGGGGTTTATAGACCATGGCACCACATAGGAGTGGTTAGAAAGCTCTCTTCCCTAATTTTTAACACAATGGCTGTTGTTCTTGTTTTGAGATCTCATGTGTGTCCAGGCTAACCTTCAACTTACTATATAGTTGGGGGTGACCTTGAACTCTGATCTTTTCTTCACCATCTGAGTGCTATGAGTGTAGGCCTTAATCAGCGTTCTAATTTATGTTAGCTCAGGATGGAATCTGAACTCTGTCCACAGCCTCAGTGACCTTTCATTCATTTATTGTAGTATGTATAGAACGTGTATGCGTGTGTGTGCTAAGACATGTGAGTGTTTGCGTGTGGAGGCCAGAAGCCAACACTGTGTCTTCCTCCATTGCTCTTCACACTGATTATTTTGAGGTAGGAGCTCTTACTGACCCTGGAGCTCATTGATTGGCCAGATTGGCTGGCTGCTGTTGGGCGCTGGAGACCGTCTTTGTCCCTTCAGCACTGGGGTTACAGGTACATGCCACACTTGTTCTTTAAGAGTGTTGGGGATCTGGACTCAGGTCATCATGTTTGCACAGCAGGCTCTTTATCTGATGAGCAATCTCCTTATCCCCACAATGATCTTTTGACTGTGCCGCTCTTGCTCAGATCTTTGCCATACAGGCCAGGCAGTGGTGGTAGACGCCTTTAATCCCAGCACTAGAGAGGAAGATGAGATGAAAGGAGGCAGGTCTCAGCTCAGGCTGCCGTTGCCCAGCCTTGGTAGAGGTAAGACTTTTCTAGTGGCTTGGTTGTTTTGCTTTTCTGATCCTCAGCTTGAACCCCAGTATCTGTCTCTGGGTTTTTAAACAAGAACAGTTAGCAAGAAGTGGAGCTACAGAAGCAAGGTTAATTGTGGTGATATTTTGTTTGTGCTGTACAAATAAAGCTTGCCTGAAAGTCAGGGTGCAGAACTAGTTACACTAGTTAGCCACAGAGGCCAGGCAGTGGTGGTTACACCTTTAATCCCAGCACTCGGGAGGCAGACACGGACTTACCTCTGTGAGTTCAAGGCCACCCTGGACTACGGAAGATCTCTCTAGTCTCAAAGAGAATCAGAGCCAGGAGGTGGTGGCTCACAACTTTAACCTCAGTACTTAGGAGTCACACACCTTTAATCCCAGCATTAGGGATTGGAGACAGGAAGGGACATGGCTGAGCAGAGGAGACAGGAGTTGAGGGCATACAATCTGAGGACTTGTAGAGACAGACACGGCATTCGGTCTGTGTAGGATTGTGTAGCGGTAAGAACTACTGGCTGGCTGTTCTGCTTTCACCCCCTAATATCTGACTCTGGGATTTTATTATTAAGACCGATTAGAATTTCATGCTACAGTTTGTAAGTATCTTTAGAAACCTTCCCAGAACTATGGGCTTTGATGGATTAGGTCTTTAGTTTAGTTTTGAAATGCTGTATACATGCTGAGTTTTACAGTCTGAATGGTACTCTCATGGAATCATGGTGCCGTTACAATATTGGGCACTTAGCTAATGTGTTAAGTGAGCAATTAATTTCAGTATTCACAAAACCACCAGAGGTTAAGTGTTACTGTCCCCACTTACGAAAGAGAAGACTGTTCAGAGGGGGTTTCATGACTCACCCGTGATCACACTGAAGCAAATGCATTTTTAGTACTTACAGATGGCACAGTAGCCCTCCATGAGGTAGCTCAAGACCACCCTGGGGAGACATTAAGAATTATGGAAATGGGGCTGGTGGTGAGTTAGCTCAGTGAATACAAAGCCATACAAGCCTGGTGCTCTGAGTTCAGTATCTGGAGCTCACAGGGAAAGGAGAGACTAACTCCCATACATTTTTCTCACCTTGCCTCTCAAACACAAACACACACACACATCTAAATAAAAATAAACTACAATTTCTGAGATGGCATCCAAGCTCTTACCTAATAAGCTGTCTGTGTTGCTTATGCTGCTGGTCCTTGCGGTCCCTTTGCATGGGGTTTAGAATGCTTTACTATAAAATATTGGCCTTCAGCACTAAGTTTGTATTAGAATCATCTGAAGAAGACCTCTCTCTCTCTCGTGTGTGTGTGTGTGTGTGTGTGTGTTTGTGGAGGGGGGGATAAACAAATATCAATGTTTAGGTTTTACCCCAGAATTATCAGGTTTATTTAATTTGAGACTATGTGTAAGCTTTTTTGTTGTTGTTTTTTGTTTGTTTTTTTGAGACAGAGTTTATCTGTGTAACAGTCCTGGCTGTCCTGGAACTAGTTCTCGTAGACCAGGCTAACCTTAAACTCACAGAGATCCACCTGCTTCTGCCTCCCCAGTGCTGGGATTAAAGGGTGCACCACCACTGCCTGGCTATGTGTGAGCTTTTGAAAGCTCTCCAGGAGATTCAGTTGTCCCAAAAAACATTGTTCTGGGACTGGAGAGATGGCTCCAGCAGTTGAGAGCACTTACTGCTCTTGCAGAGAACCAGGTTTGGTTCCCAGCACCGGCGTGGTCGCTCACAACCATTCCTAACTCCAGTTCCAGAAGTCAGGTGGCTTCTTTAACCTCTTCAGGCATGGCGAATGTGGTGCATGTATACAAACAGGCAAAATACACAAAATAAAATCAATATATCTAATAAATAGAGAAAGAACTGTTGTTCTAAGGAGAGACGCAGAGATGATGTTCTATATACAGGATGTTTATTGCAGAATTAGGTTATTGGAAAAACACAAATGTCCAAGAGTAAAAGACTGGTGTAAAAATTATGAAATAATTCTAAGTGAATTCATTTAAAATCATATCATAGTATAGAGTAACAGGGAAACATGTTTATGACATATGAAATAATGTTAGTAGTAATATTCTGGTAGATATAACCAGACTTTTTATATAGTTTTATAATGTCCACATATGGTAAATGCAGAAAATACTTATTAAAATAAGAAAGTGTTCCTTTTACTTAATTTCAACTTTATAATTCTTGCAAACTCCTTTAATTTGGGGAAATAGAAAGAGCTTAGAAATACTTAAAATGCAAGTCCCTGTAGAGATTAGAATGCCATTATAATTAACCACAAATCTAATTAATTTTACCATAACTCATTTGAAGAAAAACTAACAGAAGAGAACGGTCAATATAGTGCACAAAAACCTGAAGTAGTCAGTCTTGGCCCAACATCTGTAATCCCAGCATTCAGGAAGCTGAGGCAGGAGCATTGTGAGTTAGGAGCCACTTGTGCAACACAGTACGATTCTGTCTCAAAAACCACCTGAAGCCGGGCGATGGTGGCGCACGCCTTTAATCCCAGCACTCGGGAGGCAGAAGCAGGTGGATCTCTGTGAGTTCAAGACCAGCCTGGTCTACAGAGCTAGTTCCAGGACAGGCTCCAAAGCCACAGAGAAACCCTGTCTCGAAAAACCAAAAAAAAAAAAAAACCACCTGATCTTTGAGTCAGTGATAGAAGGTTGTATATGTCGAGACCAGCCTAGTCTATAAGAGCTAGTTCCAGGACAGGCTCCAAAACCACAGAGAAACCCTGTCTTGAAAAACCAAAAAAAAAAAAAAAAAAAAAAAGAAGGTTGTATATGGTCATTTCAGTGTCAAAAAAGAATGTAAAAAAAAGGGGGGGGACCATTTCTTTTTTATCCACAATGGTCACTGAAATGGGAAAACCACTCTTCGAGTAAGAAAAATCGAGAAGGCAGGTGAACCTGCCTGTAACTCCTACAGCCTGAGAAGCTGAGGTGGGAGGATTGCAAGTTTGAGGCCAACCTGGCCTCCTAGTGAGAGCCTGTTTCAAAAGAGGAAGGGGCCGAGAAAATGACTCAGCAGCTAAGAGATGTTTCTTGCAGAGGGCTTGAGTTTGTTTCCAGCACACACATCAGGTGGCTCATAATGATCCAGCACCTCTAGTTTTGGGGGCACCAGCACATACATGAACATATACATAGCTTAAAAATTAATATTTTTTAATTTTTAAAAGAAAGTTGGAATATAGCTTAGTGGATACCTTGCCTAACATACATGAGGCCTTGTATGATCAACAGTGCATAAACTGGGTGTGGTAGCACATGCCTATAGTTCCACTCCTTGAGAGGTAGAAGCAGGAGTACTGGAAATCAGAAGTATAAGGTCAAAAAGCCAGGTGGTGGTGGCGCACACCTTTAATCCCAGCACTTGGGAAGCAGAGGCAGGTGGATCTCTGTGAGTTCGAGGCCAGCCTGGACTACAGAGTGAGTTCCAGGACAGGCGCCAAAGCTAAAAAATACATACATATATATATGATCCTACCGAAAGAGTTCAAGCTCAGCCTGGGTTACAGAGACAGAGAGAGAGAGAGAGAGGGCGGGGGGAGAGAGGAGAGGATGATTATCTGATTGCTAACAAGATTATTAGTGAGAAGGAACATTAATGTTTATTGTGTGATACTCAGGAGCCAGGCAGTAGTTTCCAGACTGAAACTAAGAATCAGGTCCAGTCATTTATGATCAAAACCAAATTAACTCCAGATCTTTACATATGATACTACATGCTCCTTGAATAATATAAAAACGTATGATTTGAGTAACCTAGGTTTTGGCCCTGGACTCAAGCAAACATTATTCAAGAAATTTGGATAAGGCTGGAGCTATTTGTTTTTTAATTCAGTTGTAACAGTTTCAAACAAAATTGGAGTAACTGTGTACATCACGAAAGGTACCTTGTTAGGTTGACCCGAGAGACTGACTTCACACGATATTCTGACTGATTTCTAGACGAGTCCCTGAGAATTCCTAGAAGCCAGGAAGAATAAGGAAAATTCCAAAGCCTTCCCTGTATACAAGGAAATCCCGATTTTCTTAAGCCCTTGGCCAAAGGTTGAGCATCAAGTCCACAGCCAGGTTCAGTTTTCTTCTGTGTACTGATATTCTATGAAGAATTGTAACTGCAACACGCGATGTTTAATAGAAAGCTCTTTCCTCTGTGACATCATCAGGCAGATTGTAAAGAACTGTTTAAGACACTCAGAACAGCAGCCACGTTTGTGCGGGACCAAAGAACAGCCGCCCTGAAAACAGTGAAGATAAACACTCATGTTCTATCAGGATCCTGAAAACAAGCCAGCTGATAAAACATGGCATCTACCCAGAAGGCCACAGTCTATCATGTGTTGAAGACAAATAAAAGTGGGTCCAAGGTAGCGGTTTCATCACACAGAGGGGCTGAGGTGACTACCTCCACTCCTCAGCGGGGCCATGGCTATGTTTCCTCAAGCCAGCGAGGCCCTGCTGTCTCCTCGAGCCCTTCCCAGAGAAGATCCGAAGCCGCAACTCTCACCACTCACTGTCCAGTGGCAGACTATCCTCGCTCTATGTCCCCACAGCCAGGGCCTGGCCCCTCTACAGTCTCCACTTCACGGGGAACTGAGACCCGACCAAGAACAGAGACATCCCGCCCTCGCTCTCCTCATCGAAAGAACCAGTCAGTGCAGACACTATCTTCCCATCTCTCAGGAGGGCGTCGGAATGTCAGCCCAATGAGGGAAGAATCAACCAGAAGATACGAGAACAAGCCAGGCCGTGAGGTTGGCTTCCATTCCTCTTTGGCTTCTGATGCCAAATACCGCCACTTGAGTTTTGTAAGTGAGAAGGAAGAGGACCCACCCTCCAAGGTCCAGAACCCCCAGGGGGTTAAAGTACCCCGTAGGGTTTCAGCTTATCCAAAGGATGAAGCTATACAAACAGAGCCCCCCCGAAGGACTACTGTTGAGGTCAAATCTGCCAGAAATGTCTCAGAGCATGGCAGTCGTGGCACCAGTGACCATCAGACAGTCGTTAGAAAGATCCCTCCCCAGGAATCAGAAATTGCTCCTCCCAGCTCAATTCTCTCAGAACCTAAGCAAAAGAACGTGAAAGCATCAACAGGTCTCAAACTCTCTGTCCTCAGAGATTTAGATGGGGCACCCCGGGTTCCTTTGCGTTCAGATCGTACAGTCTATGTGGAGACCAAGCCCTACTCAAAGGTTTTAATATCAGAAATAGAACCCACCGTGAAGTCTCCAACCCGAGACCGTGAGGTTGGACGCAAGGTGACCATCTGCTCAGGAAAACAGTCAGGACAGTCACCTCATCGTGTGACAACTCGAGCAGTATCTGAAGGACACTATAAATCTCCCCTGTACACAGATCTGTCGCCAAAGCCCTCCATCCATGCAGAACTGGAGTTGACCCCTCGGCCTTTGCCCCCGAGGTCCTTACCTAGGTATGGGCCTGGTTGCTCATGGTGGGCCTTACTGAATCCTAAAGTTGAAACGCCCCCAAGCCAGCCGTCAATATTTGATTTTGAACCTACGTCCCCTCCTCCCCTAGACCCTTTAGAGTCTTTTTTTGAAATGGACTCAAACCTTTTCTGTGAGGACCTGATGTTCCAGAGAGAAAGAAGAAGCCTGCCGCCGTCACCAAAGGAGTCTTTACACCGAGTCCCATTGTTAGACGTGCCGAAGACCCCGAAGCACACCTGCAAACACCCCATTCAAGGTTTCAATGCTTTCTTTCTGGGTACGTGCAGCAGCAAGCGGTCCGGGGGCAGCCCACACGTAGTGAAATGGGACGTTGGGATAGGCATGAAAGCACCCCCTCGTCATCCCGGGCCCCAAGGCTGCCTTCCTGCTACTGCCAAGCTGCTTCTATTTTTGAGCTCAGTACTCCAGGCCTTGGCTGCCAGCTTCTCTGAGCTCCACGCTAGTGACATAGTGCAAGTGGTTAAAGCTGGAGTTGAACACGACCTCCAACAGTCAATGCCGCTTAACTCTGCCATGGAAGGTAGAATGGCTGGCAGGGTCAGACGTGGATGCCTCAGAGCGTATATATAAAGAACTGAGGCAGGGCGCGGGCTAATAGGGGCTGTTAAAAACAGTAAGAGCCCTGCGTTAATGTCCTGGTTTTAAAGGAGAGTAGGTAGGGAACACATGGGCTGGGGCTCGGGCTTCCTGGAGGCAGTGAGCGTTAAAGTTCCCAGAGAGGCCGTAAAGATGGAACAGGGACAGTGGTGGGAGGAGAGCCCCTGGAAGAGGCCAGGGGCTAAGAGGACTTTCTGGTGGAGACCTGGAGACTTGGGTAATGGAGGGAGGAGTGGTGACATTCCACGGGCAGGAAAAAGCAAGGTTTTGTTCCTTTCAGATGTCTCTGAGGAGATGTACAACCGGATCCTCTGGTGGCTGAAAGGTCTGTGTTCCCCTTCTTGTAGGGGAGGCTTAGGGGGTGGCAAGGCAGGTGAGAGGGCAGCCTCCATGTCTGTTGTACCGCTGGGTCTTTTAAAGTAAGTGACTCAGGTTTAGACCTTCAGTTCGTTATTAGTCAGCCCTTTGGGAATGTGAACCTTTTTCATCTTCCACAGTGAGCTCTCACAAAAACTCAGTTCTGGGAAGAAGAACAACATAAGCCCTGTGGTCCTTAAACTTAATCTCATCTATCATATGTTGGAGGGGTTGTTCATTTCTGAGACAAGATCTTGTTATGTATCCTTGACTGGACTTGACCTGGCTATGTAGACCAGGATGGCCTTAAATACATAGAGATCTACCTGCCTCCAAAGTTCCACCACCCCCAGCTTCTGTCACCCCTTTTAAGATTTAATTTATTTGATGTGTATAAGGTGTTTTGCCTGCATGTAGCTCTGTGCCCATGAAGGCCAGAAGAGGGCATCAGATCCCCTGGAACTGGAGTCACAGACAGTTGTGAGCTGCTATGTGGGTGCTGGGAATTGAATCTGGTTCTTCCACAAGAGCAGCCAGTGCTCTTAACAACTGAGCCATCTCTCCAGCCCCCTGTCATGTGTTTTAAAGAGAAGTCACCAAAACAAACTATCCGCTTTGAAGCTGAGTCCACAGTGGCACTGGTCAAGGGTTCAGAACTCTCTTCACGCCCTGTCTCCACTTGTTGCCCTGAGAGGATCTCTGACTCTGCCCACCCTTCCCCTCCCCACACCAGTAGGTCTTGCGTTCACCTCTGGAACCACTGGCATCCTTCGGGTCCTTTTATTCCTTTTTATGCTTGGCCACTGGTGGCGTGGGAGTGAGGATCAGACTTGGAAGAGTGTATCTTGGTAGCAGAGACTCTTGCAGTAAGAATTATGGCATGGTCAGGTGGTGGTGGTGGCACACATTTTTAATCCCAGCTCTCAGGAGGCAGAAGTCGATCTCTGTGAGTTCAAGGCCAGCCTGGCCTACAGAGCTAGTTCCAGGACAGCCAGGACTATTTCATAGAAGAATTATGGCTTGATAAGCTTCCTATGCTATTAATGGGACAGAGGCCGGGCTCTGGATGGCGTTCCTGGGGAGGAGAGAGTCTTACAAATGCACTGCAGTCCTGAATCCACCTCCCCTTTGGAGGGTCTGGCCCGTGTGAACGGCTTTAGACGTAAAGCCCTTCTCAGGGTGCCACTGCTGTTCAGGACATTTGGGACCCCGGGAAGGAGCGTGGGCCCGGGCTATACCCGTATCAACCTGGCATCTTTAGTAACGCTCTCTTTTTCCCCTCATGTTGACACTTTCTGAATTCCATTTGCTGCCCCCCTGGAAATGCCTGGCTTCCACTTCTTTATTATGACAGATGAGGAGGTAAGAATCCCTCTGGGAGGTAACTTACAGTCCAGGGTCCCCACCCCTCATGGAGTTCCTACTCCTGTCCTCTGATGGAAGGGGGCGTGGAAGGAGACAGAACTGCAGCATGTGGCTGGGTAGGCTGTCGAGTGCACAAAAGGGCACTGTGTTGCACCCAGGGATATTTGTACCAAAGTGTTAGACGAGCTAAAGTTGCAGCTTTGAAGAGAAAGAATAGAGCTTTTGCCCAGGGCTCTGTGGGAAATGGGGCAGCTATGGTCTAGGTCATTCCCCATCTGGCTCTTCCCTCTCCTGCCTAGGGCACTTCGGAAGGGGGTCGCTTTTCTGGGTTACACACTGTTTGAGTCCTCCAGTCGGAGAAACATAAAGTGGGCTCCGTTCTTGGCAGCCCTGTGTCCTAAATTTGGCAGCGTCCTGATTTTGCGCTGCATTTGCTGTCCCCTTCGGTGCTTTTGCTCTTCTCGTCCCACGTTCGATAAGATGGCCACAGCTCTTCCTGCCTCCATTCTTTCCTTGACCACATTTATTTCCTACCCGAAGCCTAGCAAAGTCTCCTCCATGGCTGCCTGACCCACGGGGAACAGTTGACTTCACATGGAAAAAGAGTGGGGACAGCAAGAGCTCAGATAACAGAACAGCTGAAGGGGAGGTGTCCGGGAATGCAGCTACCACCCCCTCTGCTATGAGTTCTTATCCAGCCTCGGGCCTGAGCTCAGCTGTAGGTGGGAGCAGCCACTTTTAGAGACTATCTCCAAGCAAAGCAATAAGTTCCTCTCTTCTGTTTCCTCCGGTCCCGCCCGCTCCTTCATTCCATAGACAGTTTTCTAATCAGATGTGTGACATTCGCTAGGTACTAACACACACACACACACACACATACACACACACACACACCAGTTCTTTGCTTTGACATACTGACTGCGCGAATGGGGAGATAAGACATGGACAGGAAAAAATAATACTGCGCCCTAGGCTGTGCTCAAATACCCAATCAACAGCAGAATGAATGCTCTCGGAGATGGGGAATCGGGAGGAGTTAAGTAGAGGGTAGTTTCACCCTCCTTTCCAACGTCAGAGGAAGATAGCATAATACAAATTTATACCTTTGGGAAAGCGTACTGTTTCTTTGGTTCAAAATCTGATGCCTGTGACTTGAGCAGGCTCCCTTCCATCCCCCTCAGCCTCGTCCCTTTTTCGTGTGCATCGAGCTTTAGTTTAGGAAGTCAAAAGCCTCGGCAGCAGAATGACATCTTCCCAAAATAGCTCTTGCCCTGTCTGGATAATTACAGCTCTTCAGCCCTGTTCAACAGCAGAGCTGCTCCCCAGAAGCTGGGGAGACAAGGTCCTCAGGCAGCTGGGCCATCGGTCTTCCCTAGTTTTCTGGAAGGAAGGTTTGGATAGAGTTGGGCAAAGCAGTCTCCATGAAAAGCCAGCTTTCTCAACCTGTCCTTTTGGGCTACACAACTCTCAGGCAGGCCCAGGATGGAGACTATGGTCCTGCTGTGTGAGGACTCTGGTTCCTCTGGTTTGGGAATGGCCTGACCATAGAAACTGTTCCAGATTCCATTCCCAGCAGGAATTCTCCAGTGGCGTGACCCCAGAAGCTGGCTCTTGAAAGACATTATTTGTTACTGAGCTTCGTTAGCTCCTCTGGGTCCACAGCTATGGACGACACCAGATTCAGCCCATGTTTCTGTCCGTCTCCTTTTGTCTAAGGAGTGGAGTTGAGAGATGCAGCTCATCCTTGGATTGGGATGGTAGTAGAGGTGGAGTCTCCTCAGAGAAGACTGGTCTAGACCTAGGGAGACATCCTAATGTGTGTCTGTTAGCAGAATCTCAGCAAGAAGGTTCTGTTAGGCCTTCAGTGGGCCAGGGAAACTGCCTTCTCCTCTGGCCTGTAGAGTTCCTGAAAATAATGCAGCTTTTGTTGTTGTTGCTGCTGTTGTTGTTTTTCAAAACAGGGTTAACAACCCTAACTGTCCTGGAACTCGCTCTGTAGACCAGGCTGGCCTCAAACTCATAGAGATCCGCCTGCCTCTGCCTCCTGAGTGCTGGGATTAAGGGCGCGCGCTACCACCGCCCAGCAAGAATGCAGCTCTTAATGAGAGGGGCAGCAATGGCTCTGATGGATGGGACTACTCCAGCCCCAAGATCACGTGCCTACGGGATCCCCACTTTACTAGCTAGCCTCTGTATGTGCCTTTTAGGCTATCAGAAGATGAGGTGGTTTCCTCCCTGCTGAATCTATCAATTATGCAAGAAACTGATTCTGGAAATGAGGGCAGGAACCAGAGGAGGCCTCCAGGGGTACTCCAGGCAGACTGGAAATGTCTTCAGGGTGACACATCATTTGAGCCCTGAAGGACAGGTGCTCAGACTCCTGTGACTTCTGAACCCTGGGGATGTTCTTCTCTGAGGCATTCTGTTTACAAAGGAAAGCCCAAGTCTCTCAGGAACTCGGGAGTGTCTACCTTCACGAAGGTGCAAACAGAAACCTAGAATGGAAACTACTTGAAAGGAATCCTGGGAACTCACTTCCTCACCTTGTCCATTCCTCCTGCTCTGCATAAAGGCTAGCGTTGAAATCGTAGCGCAGTGGGGGTGAAAGTGAGGCAGGAAACCTCAGCAGGCTCATACAGCAGCCTGGCACCCCCCCCACACACACAGCTTCTTACCCTCTTGGATGCCACCTTGCTCCTTTTCAGCTGCCATGGGTGGCCAGCTCTGACGTGGGATGAACAGCTGGGGACTTCTGGCCATGACTTGCTAATCCAGGTTAGGTTGCCCAGCTCATAGGGCTTTTTACCAAAAGTCTTGCTTTTCCACTAAGTGATTGACCTCACCGCTAACCTCTGGAGATGAGGAGTTGAGGGATGGAGCCCAGCTTCACCCTGAGACCCAGGCAGGTGACTCTTAAGCCTATTGTAATGAGGTCAGGAGAATGTGATTCCTTCTTGGCTTTGATGGTGGAACCGAAGCTAAACTTCTTAGTTTTTGTTGTCAAAATAATCCCACGCAGGCACATACGTTTTGGACTTCCTAATACATGTTTTTCTTTTTTGTTTCCTTATGTGTGTGGTATTTTGCCTGGATGTATGACAGTGTACCATATTTGTGCCTGGGCCCTCTGGAAGAGCAGTCAGTGCTCTTAACCATTGAGGTATATCTCCAGACCGCTCCACTCACACAAGTGGACCTTGACGAGCTAACCGCTTTCCTGACTGGACTCCACTGCCTGTTCTTTCTGTTAGAATATTTTAGCCATGTTTGAGGTGGCGGTTTTAGTTAAGGAGAAAAACAGTGGTCTTAGGTTAGGGACATTGGCTTCAGGGGCAGGGTACTACCTGAAAGACGAAGAAAAATCTTTAACCCAGAAGCCACCCTGACAGCTGTTCAGCCAGAAGGCCACTATCACGAGCAGCAGAAATGGCTAGATCCCTTCACCCCCTGCTCAGCTGCCTTTGGTTCAGCTGCTGGGAGGGGAGCAGCAAGACAGCTGCTCCTCAAGGCTGGACAAAGGCTTGGAGGAGGGGAACAGAATGTGAGTAACGCCTCTTAGTTCCAGAGAGAAGCCCCAACTCCAAGACTGGGCCTGGAGAGGCCAGATCTCTCCTTTGGCACACCCACCATTGTCAAAGTCAGCTAAGCCCAGAGAGTGTCTGTAGTAGCTTTTCTTGGGAATTTGGGTTAGTTGGTCTAAGGCCAAGACCTGAAAAGCTGGTCCCACGGGTGGCTGCAGCGTATCTCAAAGTCACTCTAAGTCACTACTCTGGTATTCTCTTCTCCCATCTCTCTGTACCACCACACATGGACAATCTTAATCCTTTGGAGGGAAAACATTTGAAATAGCCACAGTTGGCAGCAGCTGGCTGGGTGTTGATAATGTCCTCAATTGCAGATATAATAGCTGCTATTCACTTTAGTGATTTTTACCATATCATGTTACTAAATATTTATAGCAAACTGTGGAGTAGACTCTTTTTCTCTACTTCACAGATGAAGGAACTGAGCGTCTGGGCTTTGTTTGTCAAAGCCGAGAACATTAAGGAACATCCCATTCTGAGATTCCACTGTGCGGTACAGTTATTCTTCTGTGGCTGCATCTTCCTGTAAAATAACTTCTCGGCATTTTAGAGATGTCAAGAACTGTGAAGGGGGCTGTATTACTGAGGGCACATTCGTGTCTTTGCATGAGGCTGAGAGGTAGCCTGTGCTGGAGAGCAGACAGACTGAAGGACAAGTGATGGGTCAATGACGTATAGAGCCTCAAGGCTTGTCTGGGCACTAAAATCAGAATGGAAAACTAATTCATGCATTATTTTAGTCAGTCCATATTGATTGGCCAGCTCCCGGGGGCAGGGCCCTGGGTTACCATCACAACACATCTTCTCTGGTCCCTGGATAGAAGTCAGCAGAGGTTGCAACAGAAGACACCCTCCTCCAGCCCCTAAGGGGCTTTTGCTTAATTTGGGAGAGTTTGGTACACCACACGGGCAGGTCACTTGAAAGGGTGTGGCCATGCAAGGACAAACAAGATCTAATGAACAGAGTCAGCCAATCTAATAGCACTAAAACATTTAGGAAAAACCAGGGTGGGAGGAATACCTTGTCTCAGTATGACAAAAACCTTGGTAAATTAGTTCCTAAAGACCACAGGGCAGTTGAGTCAGTGACCTCGGGACCATGGGAGGTATTTAAAGAGGCTAGGGAGACAGAAAGGGCCTCTTGGAAGGGTCAGACCATTCAGAGAGCAATGACATCAGAAGGCATGCAAGGCCCTTCCCACTTGGAACTCCTGGGCGCTGAGAGGGAGCTGGAAATTCTTACCTTGTTGAAATGGTTGGCTTCGAGCACCTTGCTAACGTCAGAGCTGCTCTCTGCATGGAGCCACATAACAGGTACCAAGAAACAAAATGATCCCAACCCTGCCACCCACATCTCAGGCCTGCCCCAGGAACGCGAGGCAGTGGCTGGTCTGGTAGGTGGGCTTAAGTTTTGTTTCCTATTCTTTACAGACCTACTGAGGTTTCCTTGAAAGACACACACACACACACACACACACACACACACACACACACACACACTCCAGCTCTTTGGTGCTCCCAGAGCTCCTGGCTATAATATCATCAGTAAGTCATTCATTTGTGGTGGAAGGGAGACACAATTAGATCTTGGACCACACATGGGAAACAGCTGCTGAGAGGCAGTAGTGGCCTTTGCTTATCACACAGATCTGAAACCCTGACTTCCTGTGGTCATCATTCTTTATCCTGGACCTGACCGTAGGTTCTAGCTTGGCCCCTACACAGCCTTACTAAGCTGCTGTGCCATGTGCAACCTGCATTCATGAACAGGTAGAAGAGACAAGGTAGAGGACACCATGAAGTTTTCTGTAGAGGACTTGGGGGAGCAGGCTAGAGCAGTACTTGCTGGTTTGAGCTTCTCGGGGAGTGACGTGGTCCTCTGTGCTGAGCTATGTGTCTGTCCCCCCATGTTTGGCTCCCCATACTAGTGGTGCCCAGGAAACTGTACTCTGGTCAAGGGTGTCAATGCTGCTTACCCCTCTGGCTGTTTTCTAGGGAGTTCTGGAGCTGTATGGTGTTAAGGCAAGGTTGGCCAAGCCATCTGACTCCTGGGGGTGCTTTATGCAAGAGCAGCTGGATCCGGGCTATGTTGCTGACCACACATGGATCCGGCCCTGATCAATACAGAGAAAAAGCTAGAAATTGTGGGGAGGATCCATTTTCCTTCAGCGAGAGAAACAGAGGCCCAGGAAGATCAAGGGAGGCCACGTTCTCACAGAGTCCTTGAACGCTACAGGGTTGGCATACAGGCCTGCGGGAGCGGAATGGCTTAGCCTGCCTTCAGCTGTTAACTCACCCCCTATGTTAAAGTACCATAGTGAGAAAGGGAATGTGTGCCATCAAGATCCATGCTTCTTGGCTTGGATCTGAGTTTTATGGTCTAAGGCTTCTCTTGGGGCCTTTCTCAAGGCAAGCTGGCACCAATATGCCTCAAGACATTTAGGGCTCTGGAGCCTAAGCTGCAGGTCCAGCCATAGCCGAAGGTAAGTTAGCTGAGCTGCCTTTTGAGAGAGTTCACACTTAAGAGTGGGTTAGGGCTAGAGTCTGGTGGATTTGATAATAAAGGAAAACAAGACTTTGGGGAGGCCCGCCACTCCCTCCTCCTTTTTAGATGTGTTTATATGCATGTATGCACAGATGCGTGTGTACCAGCAGAAGCCAGGCCAGAATTTGCCTTGGGTGTTGTCCCTCAGGACAGCCATCCACTCTGTCATTGTCGTTATTTTTCCAGACAAGATCTCTCACTAAGACCTGGAACTTACCAGTTAGGCTAGGCTGGCTGGCCAGTGAGCCCCCGAGGTCCACCTGGGTTAGGATCACAGTTTGCCACCACACTCAGCTTTTTATGTGGAGTCTGGTGGAACTCAGGTCTTCACGCTTGCGCCACAAGTGCTTTACAGACTGAGCTGTATCCTCTCCCCCAGTCCAGGGTCTGCTTTCTTCGCTAGAGACTTTCCCCCACTCCTACCTACATGACCAGAAAGACTGACAGGTGTCTTACAGGTGTGCTGGTGGCCTGGGGCTGTGTGTGGCCTAAGGTTGAGACTCAGATCTTACAGCAGCCAGCTGCTGCATCAGGAGACTTCAAACAGCACTGGGGTTTCCCTTTTATGTTTTTGTTTTTCTGGCTGCAGCTTGAGACCTCCTGTCTACCTCAGGCCTTTGTCGGGAGCCTATTTATATCTTCAGAGGGCCCCTCTGTGAAGCCGAGCCGCAGGTCCCTACCATGTCCCTTTGGCTCTTTCTCAGTCTCTTCATGGCCAGACTTGCCCTTTATTATTTTTTTGTTTTGTTTTGTTTCAAGACAGGGTTTCTCTGTGTAGCTTTGGAGCCTGTCTTGGAACTCCCTCTGTAGACCAGGCTGACCTCTGCCTCCTGAGTTCTGGGATTGAAGGTGTGCGCCACCACCACCCGGTTCTCCATTGTTCTTGCTGTCCTCCAAGGCAGTGGTCCTCAGCCTGTGGATCGTGACCCCTTTGGAGTTGCATATCAAATATTTACATTATGATTCATAATAGTAGTAAAATTACAGTTATGAAGTACTGAATTTTTTTGTTTGTCCTGTAAGATAGGGTTTCTCTGTGTACCGTGACTGACCTGGGAACTCACTCTGCAGACCAGGCAGGCCTGGAACTCAGAGATTCGCCTGCCTCTGTCTCCTGAGTGCATCATCACTTCCCAGTACTAGCAAAATAATCTTATGGTTGGGGTCACCACAACATGAGGCTCTGTATTAAAGGGTCATAGCATTGGGAAGGTTGAGAACCACTGCTCTAAGGCCTACAGAAGTGCACTGCATACTCTCCTTCAACACCACGTCCACCTTGAGAACCCAGAAGGACCAGTCAAAAACTTAGAAACCATCTAGTTTCCCCCCTTATGTTTTGGGGTGGAAACTGAGACCTTGAGAGGTGAAGTGAGTTGTCTGGTCTCCTAACTAGAAAGGCTTTTCCTCAGCCTGCTGGCACCAGTACTGGGAGTGGGTTATGGCTGAGGGGCTCAGCTTTGTCTGAAGCAGATTGAGGCAGGGGCTAGTCAGTTAACCTACCCTTGGGGAAGGGCTTTTGGGCGTCAGGATAAGGAAGGCTTCTGGAAACTTCCACAGGAGCCTGGCCAGTTCAGATCTTACTTAACTCAGGAAATCCATTTCTAAGCATCTCCCTTTGGCTAGCTGCTGCTCTGACCCTTCTGACCTTCTAATGCTCCTAAAGCTGCTGCAGCTTCGGCCCACCCCATTCTGCCTGCCTGTCGGGGAGGAAGGGCTGCTTCACTGGGTTATGCTTGGCCGGCTTTTCTAGAGGCCCGTTCACACTCTGCTTTGCTCCGGGCAAGGCTCCCCTTCCCTCTGAAAGCCATTCTGCCCGATCCCTGGATAATTTATGCAACGAATCCTCTTTAATCTTTAATCTGGGATCTTGAACAAAAAGGAGCCTGCCACTAACCTGTGTCCTTTCACAGCTTGAGTGGAGGTGGGGAATGCCTGACGTTTACCTCTTAGAAGGTGTGGTGTGGGTATGAGCAGCGACTAACTTGGATGTTTCTTGCTGAATCTCCAGGGGTAACTAATGCTTTCTCTCCAACTCTCGTCACAACTCGCCCTCCCTGTGCAAAGGCAGCATCTTCCAGGGATGCCAGGTGGAGTGGTTTATTTTTCTGTGGGGACTGAATCAAGTTCCCACGGTGCAGCACTGCCCGGAGAGACCATTCTAGAAAAAACAGCTGCCTTATGCAGCGCTGGGCTTCTGGAGGAGCTCAACGCAGGCATCACCGCGGCTGCAGAGGTGCAGGCCCCGCCCCGGACCCGACTAGCCCCGCCCCACCCCGCCACCAGAGGACCGCACTCTGCAAGGCTAGTGGGGGCCCGCGGTGCAAAGAGGTCGGCGCGCAGCTTCTACCGCGGGTTGCTGGGGCGCTGTCCAGGCGGAGCCGGCCCGGCTCGGGCTGCAACCATGGTAAGGAGATCGGGCAGCAGGAAACGCAAAGCCTGCCATTCCCAGGCGGCTCCGAGGGGACGCACGGTGCTGCAGCCCTGGCTGGGCAGGGCGGGAGGTACTGTCCCCGGCGCCGGGTTCAGACTAGGCACTGGCGCTGAGCGCCGCGTCGTTGCTCTCAAGTTATTCCTTCTGAGAGGGGCTCCTTTGAGCCGGCCGCGACCCCCAGCGTGCTGCCCAAGGTCCTAGAAGGTATAGGTCAGTTCTGTAGGAAGCGCCTGCCTCTGGTGCTAGAGAGGACAGCGCTGACGAAGATGGTGGTGGTGGCGGGGATAAGTATCCGCCCTTGTCGGAATCAGCTATGTTACCTGGATGACCCTTCCTCGTTCACCTACCCCTGGTGCAGAGACCAGCACCAACTTCCTTCGGAAAACATAGAGGAAATCCATAAACACTGCCAGTCTCACTGAAAGGGATGGTGACAGACGTGATCCACATCCCCTGAACCTTCCTCAGAAAGGAAGAGAGCCCAGTCCACTATCGTGCAGGGCCGTGACCAGCTGTATCCCTTTGCCTTCCTGACCAGAACCCAGAACACTGGGAAACATTCCTCCTGCTCCATCTACCTTCTCCCTGCAACTAGGTCTCTCTGCAGTGTGTGGGGGCTGGGATGTAGAGTGGGGGGGACTCATTCCTGCCACCTGCCTGTGAGAAAAGAAGCTGTAACCCCAGATAAAAGTTTTCACCCTTGGCTCTGAGGATACCAGCTCCTCTGCTGTTGTTACCAGATCCTGTCAGAAACACAGTGTATGGGTGCCAGGGCTTCCAGGCCACACACCATCCTCTTCTTCCAGACTTGGCCTTCTGCATGGAGAGGCACAAGCTGTTTACAGCAGGAGGCGAATGGTGATCAGCCCACAGGGCAGGATGTTGGCTGGGAGCGGCTGCCAAAAGGGAACTCTGGGCCCTGTGGAATCAGAAGCTCTCAGGTCTAGAGAGGCCAACCTTTTGGGCGCTTGTCTCTCAAGCTGTGTCTAGGCAGAGGCCCAAGTTTTGGCCAGGAAGTATTAGTGACCCTATGACCTACTCCAAAGGGGTCCCTGGGAGAGGCCAAGTAGTGCTTGTCTTTGTCCTAGTCCGCCACCTTCTTCCCACATGGGAGATGGACAGGCTGATTGTTCCAAGACAGAAGCCTGGGGAAGCACTGATTATCCCCAGTGCTAAGCCCAGCAGGAACCAGGGGGCCTTTTCTGCCACACACTAAGTTCAGTTCAATTGAGGTCTTTGGGCTTTCCGCTTGGCCAAGGCCACCCTGCTCTTTCCTAACTAAAGATACCCCAACACTACCCAGATGTCCAGTCTCAGGCCTCTGCCCTCATAACCAGCCAAGTGCTTGGGCTGACTGGTTCGTGCTAGGCCACACTCCGCTGTGTTGCATCTTGCCAATGGAGGTCAGTATCCTTACTTCTTTGGAAATCAGCAGGGGTCTCCAGCCCCAGGAAGTGGGAAGAATAGTGACAGGACAGTTTTAATGACTATTCTGTGACTTGAGATCTCCACCCCTCCCCCCATCTTCAAATCTGCTGGACGGATTTGTTACCTGGGAGTCCTTCCATTTCCGAGCAGTCTTGGGGGCAAAAAAAAAAGGCAAGAACATTCAAGCCCTAAAACTGGGGCACTATTCAGGCTTGCAGAGGGAATCTCTGTTCCGAACTCCCAGTGGAATACTCCATCTGTACCTCCCTGCTAAGACCCCAATTGCTCTTCTATGTAAATGGCAGCTCTGAAGCCTCTGGGATTTCAGTCTCCTTTGATTTGAACCCATGTTCCGCAGATACCAAGCATCCTAGAGATTCTGTGGACTAGATGAGGTCGTAGGTTAGGTATTCCCGAGTCCAGAGGGCATGTATCTTTGGATGGCTGCAGTCCATGGAGCAAAGACTCCTTTGTGGCTGGAGTTGCTGCAGAGAAATCTGGTGGCAGTTTTTCTGGACAGTAGGACAACAGCTTCTTCTGGTAGGGAAAACAAAGGGACACTTGGGAAGAAGTGTGGGACCATTCCCAGAGAACCTGTACTCAAGGGATTATTGTGCATCCCCCCGCCCCCTTTCGTGTTGCTTCAAGTGAAGGTAAGAGAGGTTTAAGGGATTGGAATCTTTGGAGATAGGTTCCTTGGATGGCTGTCCCCAAGTCCTGGTGGATTAGGTCACTTTAGGATACCTCCTAGTCCTCAGGCAGGCTCCAGTGTCCTTAGGGGTTAACAGAGAGGCTAAGTGGATCAAGCTCGTGCTGTAGGCTTGTTGGGAGGTTGGTGCTGTGCCCACCAGGATAGGAAGCAGGCAGGCATCATGGGACAGCCAATCAGAGGAGGAGGGAACTGCAGAGGAATCCAGTGATCCTGCTGCAGCTGAGCTGTCCTTGGAGGGTGGGAGCCCAGGAAAGGGGAGGGGAAGAGGGGGTGGAGAAGAACATTCCACAGGCTTTTTTGGCCCCTGCCAGAGACAGAGTAGGGTCAAAGAAAAAGGGGGAGGAAGAAGCCAGGAAGGCAGATGACAACAAGAGCATCAGGGCAAGGCTGTTTCTGTTTGAGGACCTTTGCCTGGAGACTCAGTTAGACCCAGAGCTTGCTGACAGGGGTCTGAAGTGTGGGGCATGGACCATTCACTGGGATGGCAAGGGAACTCTGTCTCTGAGGATGGGACTGAAGCCGGGGTAAGATGGTGCTTGGGGAAATGGGCAGACCTAACTGGTCTTCCACTTGGCCTTGACTGGCATAGGAGCTCAGAGCTGGAAAATGGTTTGGTCCCTGGCAAAGCCGGGGAAAGTAGATAGACAGACGGACAAAGATCCTGGTGTCTTAAGCTCCTTGTCTGGAGCCCTTTAGCTTCTCCCATGCTGATGTAAAATCAGGTCTGGCAGGGAAGATGGTGGTGCCAGGATCCTGGTAGCTCTGCTGGAAGACTGTGGGCTTGGGTTTTCCATCACTGCGTCCCCATCTTTCCTCCCTTGCTGTCCTTCTGTGCTGTGTCCCTGAGAGAGCACAGTCCTTTCTCAAATGATTAGCAGGACCCCCAGATCGACTTCTGGGTCACCGAGGGCTGGTGCTGGGAGATTTTCTGGAATTCCCCAGACTCGTTAGCTGCCACACAACGAGACCTGCTCCGTCCTTTCTGTGCTGCGGCATAATTAACTTGGCCGAGCTGGGCCGCTCTTGAGAGTGAAAGGGGCAACAATTAGTCCTTATGCTAGACCAACAAGGATGAACTGGGCTGTATGGTCACCTCATTGGACCTCGGATATAATGGGTGAGAGAAGCCTGTAGAGGCGGCTTGGCTCTGCACAGCCTCTTGGGGGCGCTAAGGCTCACATGCTAGTTCCAGTTTCCTCCCTCATGCCCAAGCCGACCCAGGTGTCGGAACCTGAGTTGTACCGGACATTTCCCCCAACCTCCCTTTCTCTGTCTCTTCTTAGCAAAAACCTGGCAGTGTGCATGTCTGTCTCTCTCACTTCTGACCTCCGTAAAATGGGGCTCTGTAGGAAGACTGTGGCCATCTTATCTCTCCTCTGGCTGAGACTTCACAGTGGTCCAGGGTAGCCCCACTGGCTTGGCCAACCCCCAGAGGGTGACTCAGCCTCTGCAGCTGGCCCTTGTCCATTGTCTGGGGGTGGCACGTGGGTGTTGTGAGGCAGAGATGAGCCCAGCACTGCCAGGCACCCCACAAAGAATGCTGACCCCAAAAGGAGAGGGGAAACACTTGGGAAGCTTAGTTCCGGGGGACTAAGGGCAAGAGTCGGGGAAACCACTCATCTTCCGTGATGATGGTGGAACAGGCTTCTGCAGAGAGGTCAGCCCATTCTATCAGCACCCCAAATCTGCGGAGCATTGATGAGGCTGTAACCTTCCCGTATTCCTGCATTCAGGGAAAATGGGCAAAGAGGCAACTAAGGGGTCCCTCCCGGTCTATAGTACATTTTGAAGCAGGAAGTCTAGTCACGTTTTCACCCTCGCAAAGCTTTTCAGTGTTTTCTTATCCTCTCTTACCTGGCTGGCTTCATATTTAGCATTCATTGGGGAAAATGGTTACTCTCTGATTCTGGGGTTTAGGGTCAAATTTGGGTGTCGATCAGCCCTTAGATTTAAGAGTAGGGTCAGTGACCCCAAGTCTTAGACAGCAAGCCTGGAAAACAAGCCCCTGTAGTAGAATATGCACCTAGGCCCCAGATCCCTGACCAGCAGTGACAGAGACACTGAACCCGCTGCTGGCCTGGCGTTTTACTTGCCTGGAGGATAAAGACCCCTCTCCCCACCCTGCCTGCCAGTGTCTGTGCCCCTTCCTGATACTACGCTCCTCTTGAGTGACACACTCAGGTCTTAGGCCCCTGCTCCTCCCCCGCTCTCGTTCAGTTTGATTCCTTTGCCTTTCTTTGGGACAGCCGTGGGCCCCTGGCTAAGGCAGACCTCCAGAAATGGCGGCATCCGTGATAAGCTGCTAGGACAGGGCTTTGTAGGCTGGACTCTGAGGCTCTTTCCCATCTCTGGGCTTGGGGAGGCTAGGGAGCAGGTAGGTGTGGGGGTGGGGATAGGCGTGAGAACTTCCTCTGGCTTGGCTGCTGTTTCTCTCCCTTCTAACCACAGTACTTTCCTTCTTTCCTTTTCACCTTCTGCCGTGCCTCCATCTTCCCATCCTGCTCCCTCCTGTCACTCCCACCTCCTCTCCCGCACCCCCAGATCAAGCGTTTCCTGGAGGACAGCAGTGATGATGCCGAACTGAGCAAGTTTGTGAAGGATTTCCCAGGAAGCGAGCCCTGCCACCCATCGGAGGCCAAGACCAGGGTGTCCAGGCCCCAAATTTTGGAGCCAAGGCCCCGGAGCCCAGAGCTCTGTGATGATGACCTGGAGTATAGAGCCACTTTGTGGCCTGAGCCCTCTGAGAGCCAGCAGTACATCTGTGCCCCAGTCCCTCTCAGCCCTTCTTCCAGGCCCCGCAGCCCTTCTTCCAGGCCCCGCAGCCCATGGGGCAAGCTTGATCCCTATGATTCCTCTGAGGTAGAGACTCCAGCCCTGCCTATGCCATTTAGTGGGAGGGTGCAGAAAGACCCAGGGGGGACACAAAGAGAGCCCGGGGTAGGTGTGTGGGTCTGCGCACAAGCATCAAATGTGTCTGTAGGGCCGTTCTGTCCAGAATCAGCCCCACCTCTAAGGCTTCTGCCTTGAAGGCATTGCATACTCGAAGTCACAGCAGAGACTGACTGGCTTGTGGCCTCAGCTGGAAGCTCAAAGGATAGGGCAAAGACCCGGAAGAGATGAGGAAGGCTGGGGATGGGAGCTGCTTCTAACCCTGTGCAATATATCTTCCTGTCTACCAGGATGACAAGGAGTATGTGGGCTTTGCAACCCTCCCCAATCAAGTCCATAGGAAGTCGGTGAAGAAAGGCTTTGACTTCACACTCATGGTGGCAGGTAGGAAGGGGCAAGGCTGGGCCAGGCAAAGGGGTGTTTCAGGAGGAACTGATGTGTGTGTCTGAAGAGCACACAGGGAGAGAAGGGGCGAGCCGCAACTGACTACGCCCTTTTCTGTAAACTCATGCAAAGTATGGGCAAGGTGTTCAGATTTGGGGGGAGAGGGGATGGGAGCGATGTATCTGACTGATGGTTTTCTAGGGTTCCCTTCCCTTGCTACCGTGGGCAGTCTCTCGACTTCACTCACTGTGATAGCTGAACACGCTTCCTCCCAGTCCTGAAATACTGTGCTTTGGTTGATCTCTCCCATTGACAAGACAGCAGTTCGCCCCAGATCTTGATCAGCTGGGCCTTGCCCTTCTGACTTGATGCCTCTGTCTTCTGTTCCATCAGGAGAATCTGGCCTGGGCAAATCCACTCTTGTCAACAGCCTCTTCCTCACTGACCTGTACAGGGATCGGAAACTCCTAGGTGCCGAAGGTAAGGCAAGAGAAGGGAAGCTGAAAACCCCACAGGTGCTGGAGATGGGGCCCTCCCTGGCATGCTGGAAGCCTTGCTTCCTAGAGAGCAGTGTGGCTTCTTTCCATAGACGTATCTGACCTGGCAGTTCACCAGCCAGCTCTCTAAAGATCTGGGTGCTGTGCTGGGTGTGGTGCCCCACGCCGTTAATCACAGTGCTCGGGAGGCCGTGGCACGCGGATCATTACGAGTTTGAGGCCAGCCTGATCTACAGAGAAAGAGAGTTCTAGGCCAGTCAAGGCTACCCTGTCTCAGGGGGAAAAAAAGATTTGGGTGATGAAGCAGGGCCGGGACCAGAATCCTGATCTCTGAATGAATGTCTGACCCCTAAAGGATTCCAGGAATCCAAGAAAAAAGCCTGGAGCAGAGAAGAGGCTGGGGCCAGAGCCAACAGCCACCGGCATTTCCTGTGTTGGGAAATGTGTTTTTTGCTGGTTCCCAGGGAACAGGCCATCAGGCGCCTGGGGGTGGAAAGGAAGGCAGTCTGGGCGGGAACGCTAGCTGGGGTGGGCAGGTTGTTTTGGCTGGGCAGGTCCATGCCCTTGTCCTTGCCTCAGTTTCCCTCTTCTCCAGAGCGGATCATGCAAACCGTGGAGATTACTAAGCACGCAGTGGACATAGAAGAGAAGGGCGTGAGGCTGCGGCTCACCATTGTGGACACTCCCGGTTTTGGGGATGCAGTCAACAACACAGAGTGGTATGTCTGACCAAGTACAGCCCCAGCTGCTCCTGTCCCACCCACTTACCGCATGCATCTACACAGGTCACACTCGGTCACAGACAGAGTTCTATTTGCTAGGAGGGAGAGGTCTGTGACCCTACTGGACAGCCGGATTCCTTGAACTGGACAGCTGTCTCTTCTGTAAGTGAGAGAGAAAGGATTGGAATGGATGGTCTTATTTATTTATTTTTGAGCCAGACATACTGTGTAGGCTAGGCTGGCCATAACCTCAGAGGTCTGCCTCCCAAGTGCTGAGATTAGAATTTTTTTGACAGTGTTTCTTGTTGTATATATAGCCTGGGACTCACTATGTAACTCAAGCTAGCCTTGAACTCAGTGCTTCTCTTGCATTGACCTCTCAAGTGTTGGGACTGCAAGCTTGCACTACTGCGCTCAGCCCCAGACTGATGGGTTTTTATAGTCTTCCTAGTTCTGGCATAGAGTTCCATGATGTTTGTAAGGACATAACGTGAAACGCCTCAGAGGAGCAGACATCCACACAAATGTATAGGCCCAACATAAACACCACCATTCCTCCTTTCTTTTCTTTCCTCGTCAATTACTTTAGATGCTGCAAACATATCTTGTTTATGGGGAAATGGAGGGAGGTGCTAAGGAAAGAAAAGCAAAAGAGCAAAGGAAAATAATAGCAAAGGTGGGCTGGAGACATGGCTCAGTGGTTAAGAGCACTGGCTGCTCTTCCAGAGGTCGTGAGTTCAATTCCCAGCAACCACATGGTGGCTCACAACCATCTGTAATGAGATCTGGCACCCTCTCCTGGTGTGTGGGCATACATGGAGGCAGAATGTTGTAGACATAATAAATAAATAAATAAATCTTTTAAAAAAAAGTAGCAAAGGGATTGCCAGGTGGCAGAGCGGTGTACTGTTACCATCTCAGGACTTGGGAGCTGGAGGCAGGACCAGCTGAAGGCTGGTCCCAACCACGTAGCCAACCTGTGTTACCCTCGACTTCCTCAAAACAAACAAACAAACAAACAATCAAACAAACAAAAAAACCTGTTACAGGGAGTTACAGGGAGGGGCGGAAAGTAGAAGAAAAAGAAGGAACTTTAGGCGCCCTTCAGACTATCTAGCAAAAGGAAGGTGGTTTGGACACAGGCAGGATACACACCCGCCTTAGCTCCTGTTTTTTCATGAACTGGAGGACTGCTTAGGTAATGATCACACATAAGAGAACAGGGGCAGGTAGGGGAAAGGGGCAGTGCGCTTGGTGGAGAAAGTAGGCAGTAGCACCAAGAGCACAAATCTTGATTGGCATTCAGTACTGTATGATCTTGAGCAAACTGGTTGCATTATCTCCTAATAGGAAAGAAAAAAACCAAACAACAAAGACCAGCCATTTCCACATCATCTGTTTGATCTGAAAATAGCCGTGAATTATGCCTATGCATTTTTTTGTTTGTTTTTTTGTTTTTTTGAGACAGGGTTTCTTTGTGGCTTTGGAGCCTGTCCTGGCACTAGCTCTTGTAGACCAGGCTGGTCTCGAACTCACAGAGATCCGCCTGCCTCTGCCTCCCGAGTGCTAGGATTAAAGGCGTGCGCCACCACCGCCCGGCTGCCTATGCATTTTAGCAATAGTAACTTCAGGGCCAGCAACAGGATTTGTGGGTCCCCTTGTTCATAATTATAAGAATTTCAATATGACAAGAACAACATCAGACCAAGCGTAGTCTTCCTGAGTGCAGACTCCTGTGACTACACAGGCTATATACCCATGATGCTCACTCTAGTTCACTGTCTCACAGACATGTCTAAGCCCTCATCACCTGCCTTATTGCTACATGTGACTATCCTCACTGGTTTATCATCAGCTTCTGCTGTCTAAGCCTTACCTGGATTGCCATCTCTTACATTCTTGCTACAGCACTGTACTATTTAGTGGTACATGGGCTTGTGGTTTCTGTCAATGTTTCTGATGGACTGAGGAGATGCTATGCTGCCATCCTCTTTCCCTTCCTATTCCAGCAGTGTATCTCAGCAGACAGCATGTCCCAACATTCTAATCCCAACTAGTACCTGGTTTCTACTGTAGCAGGTACCACTTTTTTTGTTTGTTTTGGTTTCCCGAGACAAGGTTTCTCTATGTAACAGTCTTGGAACGTGGAACCAGGATGGCCTCAGAGTCAGAGATCCGCCTGCCTCTGCCTCCTGAGTGCTGGGATTAAAGGCGTGCACCGCTACTGCCTAGCCAGCAGGTACCACTTTCAATCAACTTACCTCCTTTTACTTTTAATAAATAATTTCCATTTCAGTAAGAATTCCCTTGCAATAATAATCGTTCCAGATAATTGTACTTTCCTGTTTATAGTGTACTTCCATAGACACTAATTTAGTTAACCTACAAGGTGGACATTTTAAGGGATGCAGAGCAAATATGAATGATCTTCATCCCTGAGATGCATACAGCCTGGTGGTAGTGGGGGAGCAGAGAGAGCCATTTCGTAACAAGCTGTGCCCATCACATGAAAAATGAGTGGGTCCAGCCATATGTAGTTGCCGACACTGAGCTAGGAGTCACAGAGCCAGGGGCTCTAGCGATAAAGAATAATCTGGAGCAAGTCTTTCAGAGGATTCAGATTTAATTTAGGAGATTTAAAAACGAGAGTGCTGAGCTCAAAGTGTCGGTATCATGGCAACAGGGATTAAAAAGACGGCAGAGGAGCAAAAGACCTGAACACTGAAGTTGTCAGCACAGACACTCACCTGGGGAGGAGACAGATTCTGAGAAACACATCATTTTATTTCATCATTGTATGAACATCACAGAGTGTACTAACACAGGCCCAGATGTCATAGGTCAGCTGCTGGACATGGCCCCTCTAGGGCAATAGACTGACTAGAAGACAGACGAGGCTGCCGCCGGCATAACACAGCCATCGCTTTACAATAAACATCTCTCTCTCTCTCTTTTCAAGACAGGGTTTCTCTCTGTAGCTTTGGGACCTGTCCTGGAATCAGCTCTTGTAGACCAGGCTGGCCTCGAACTCACAGAGATCTGCCTGCCTCTGTCTCTACCTCCCGAGTGCTGGGATTAAAGGCGTGCGCCACCACCGCCCAGCTACAATAAACATTTCTTATAAGTAGAAAGCATAAAGTATAGTGAATCAAGTGATAGCCAGTTGTGATTACTGATATCGATTTGTGTGCTGTACTTTTTATAAACTTACTGTCGGTGTGCATGGTATGTGTTTGTGTCCTGGCACTGAACACAGGTCACTAGGTTTGAGTGGCAAGCACTCTTACCAGCCGAGTTCTCTCATCAGCTCTCTGTGTGTAGTTGAACATGCGTGACAGCACATGTAACACTAGGTGCCATGATGTCATGATGGCAGTGTTCCTTTAGCTCAATTATCGTCTGCTGGGACAAATGAAATCTGTGGATTCAAAGTTGATGGATTCAACATGGCTTCGTGGTGGTTGACCGTGTGGAGTGATGTACACATGGCTGCAGAGTGTAGCGACCGTGTGGAGTGATGTACACATGGCTGCAGAGTGTAGCGACCGTGTGGAGTACACATGGCAGCAGAGTGTAGCGACCGTGTGGAGTACACATGGCTGCAGACTGTAGCGACCGTGTGGAGTACACATGGCAGCAGAGTGTAGCGACCGTGTGGAGTGATGTACACATGGCTGCAGACTGTAGCGACCGTGTGGAGTACACATGGCAGCAGAGTGTAGCGACCGTGTGGAGTGATGTACACATGGCTGCAGACTGTAGCGACCGTGTGGAGTACACATGGCAGCAGAGTGTAGCGACCGTGTGGAGTGATGTACACATGGCTGCAGACTGTAGCGACCGTGTGGAGTGATGTACACATGGCTGCAGAGTGTAGCGACCGTGTGGAGTGATGTACACATGGCTGCAGAGTGTAGCGACCGTGTGGAGTACACATGGCAGCAGACTGTAGCGACCGTGTGGAGTGATGTACACATGGCAGCAGACTGTAGCGACCGTGTGGAGTGATGTACACATGGCTGCAGAGTGTAGCGACCGTGTGGAGTGATGTACACATGGCTGCAGACTGTAGCGACCGTGTGGAGTACACATGGCAGCAGACTGTAGCGACCGTGTGGAGTGATGTACACATGGCTGCAGAGTGTAGCGACCGTGTGGAGTGATGTACACATGGCAGCAGAGTGTAGCGACCGTGTGGAGTGATGTACACATGGCTGCAGACTGTAGCGACCGTGTGGAGTACACATGGCAGCAGACTGTAGCGACCGTGTGGAGTGATGTACACATGGCTGCAGAGTGTAGCGACCGTGTGGAGTGATGTACACATGGCTGCAGACTGTAGCGACCGTGTGGAGTACACATGGCAGCAGACTGTAGCGACCGTGTGGAGTGATGTACACATGGC
Organism: Microtus pennsylvanicus; assembly: GCF_037038515.1. Taxonomy (NCBI): domain Eukaryota; kingdom Metazoa; phylum Chordata; class Mammalia; order Rodentia; family Cricetidae; genus Microtus; species Microtus pennsylvanicus. Next base: position 34,000,239 of record NC_134589.1, on the reverse strand, counting down.
TGCAGAGTGTAGCGACCGTGTGGAGTGATGTACACATGGCTGCAGACTGTAGCGACCGTGTGGAGTACACATGGCAGCAGACTGTAGCGACCGTGTGGTGATGTACACATGGCTGCAGAGTGTAGCGACCGTGTGGAGTGATGTACACATGGCTGCAGAGTGTAGCGACCGTGTGTGGTGATGTACACATGGCTGCAGAGTGTAGCGACCGTGTGGAGTGATGTACACATGGCTGCAGAGTGTAGCGACCGTGTGGAGTACACATGGCTGCAGAGTGTAGCGACCGTGTGTGTGGATGTACACACGGCTGCAGAGTGTAGCGACCGTGTGTGGTGATGTACACATGGCTGCAGAGTGTAGCGACCGTGTGGAGTGATGTACACATGGCTGCAGGGTGTAGCACCGTGTGTGGTGATGTACACATGGCTGCAGAGTGTAGCACCGTGTGGAGTGATGTACACATGGCTGCAGAGTGTAGCACCGTGTGGAGTGATGTACACATGGCTGCAGAGTGTAGCGACCGTGTGGAGTACACATGGCTGCAGACTGTAGCGACCGTGTGGTGATGTACACATGGCTGCAGAGTGTAGCGACCGTGTGGAGTGATGTACACATGCCTGCAGAGTGTAGCGACCGTGTGGAGTGATGTACACATGGCTGCAGGGTGTAGCGACCGTGTGTGGTGATGTACACACGGCTGCAGAGTGTAGCGACCGTGTGGAGTACACATGGCTGCAGAGTGTAGCGACCGTGTGTGTGGATGTACACACGGCTGCAGAGTGTAGCGACCGTGTGGAGTGATGTACACATGGCTGCAGACTGTAGCGACCGTGTGGAGTACACATGGCAGCAGACTGTAGCGACCGTGTGGTGATGTACACATGGCTGCAGAGTGTAGCGACCGTGTGGAGTGATGTACACATGGCTGCAGAGTGTAGCGACCGTGTGTGGTGATGTACACATGGCTGCAGAGTGTAGCGACCGTGTGGAGTGATGTACACATGGCTGCAGAGTGTAGCGACCGTGTGGAGTACACATGGCTGCAGAGTGTAGCGACCGTGTGTGTGGATGTACACACGGCTGCAGAGTGTAGCGACCGTGTGTGGTGATGTACACATGGCTGCAGAGTGTAGCGACCGTGTGGAGTGATGTACACATGGCTGCAGGGTGTAGCACCGTGTGTGGTGATGTACACATGGCTGCAGAGTGTAGCACCGTGTGGAGTGATGTACACATGGCTGCAGAGTGTAGCACCGTGTGGAGTGATGTACACATGGCTGCAGAGTGTAGCGACCGTGTGGAGTACACATGGCTGCAGACTGTAGCGACCGTGTGGTGATGTACACATGGCTGCAGAGTGTAGCGACCGTGTGGAGTGATGTACACATGGCTGCAGAGTGTAGCGACCGTGTGGAGTGATGTACACATGGCTGCAGGGTGTAGCGACCGTGTGTGGTGATGTACACACGGCTGCAGAGTGTAGCGACCGTGTGGAGTACACATGGCTGCAGAGTGTAGCGACCGTGTGTGTGGATGTACACACGGCTGCAGAGTGTAGCGACCGTGTGGAGTGATGTACACATGGCTGCAGGGTGTAGCGACCGTGTGGAGTGATGTACACATGGCTGCAGGGTGTAGCGACCGTGTGGAGTGATGTACACATGGCTGCAGACTGTAGCGACCGTGTGGTGATGTACACATGGCTGCAGAGTGTAGCGACCGTGTGTGGTGATGTACACACGGCTGCAGAGTGTAGCGACCGTGTGGAGTACACATGGCAGCAGAGTGTAGCGACCGTGTGGAGTGATGTACACATGGCTGCAGGGTGTAGCGACCGTGTGTGGTGATGTACACATGGCTGCAGAGTGTAGCGACCGTGTGGAGTGATGTACACATGGCTGCAGGGTGTAGCGACCGTGTGGAGTGATGTACACATGGCTGCAGAGTGTAGCGACCGTGTGGAGTGATGTACACATGGCTGCAGAGTGTAGCGACCGTGTGGAGTGATGTACACATGGCTGCAGAGTGTAGCGACCGTGTGTGGTGATGTTCACATGGCTGCAGAGTGTAGCGACCGTGTGGAATGAGATACACATGGCTGCAGAGTGTAGCACCGTGTGGAATGAGATACACATGGCTGCAGAGTGCAGCAGAGCCATGCATGCTGCTCTTGTCAAAGCAGCATGCATGGAAGAACCGGGTCTTGGGTAAGGACGAGGGGGTTTGGAGAGGCAAAGGCTCTGAGGCCAGACTGTGAACTTGACTTAGGGTACCCCTGGTTTCTAGCTGGTAGTCACCTGCTGCCACTTTGCGATTCTTACTTCTTTGCCTGGTCACCCTTCAGCCCCCTTTTCCCGCCAAACTAGTATGTATTGAACTGCCTGTGTGACCAGTCTAATTTTCTATCAAGATATGAACTACTTCCATCCTCCCCAGGTCATTCCCCGAAAGAGTAGTAGAGAAAGAGTGAACCGGGGCTCAAGCCAGGGTTCACCAGGCAGCCCCCACTCCCACAGTTTCTCTCCTTGTCTGTCCTTGCCCCAGCTGGAAGCCTGTAGCGGAATACATCGACCAGCAGTTTGAGCAGTATTTCCGAGACGAGAGTGGCCTGAATCGCAAGAACATCCAAGACAACCGGGTGCACTGCTGCCTCTACTTCATCTCGCCCTTCGGCCACGGGTATGGTCTGAGCCTGAGGCTCCTGGCACCACCGGGTTCTGCTAAGGGAACAGGCCGAGAGCACCGCAGGCAGGGCTACCACTAGCAGGTGGTCACAGATTCCTGTTCCCCAGGCTCCGGCCATTGGATGTTGAATTCATGAAGGCCCTGCATCAGCGGGTCAACATTGTGCCTATCTTGGCTAAGGCAGATACACTGACGCCTCCTGAAGTGGACCGAAAGAAATGCAAAGTGAGGAGAGCTGACGGAGGGAGGGAGTCAGGTGGGCTTCGAGAAAAGATGGGGTACCCAGAACTGTGGACCCCCTCATCTGTTTGCCAGATCCGGGAGGAGATTGAGCACTTTGGAATCAAGATCTATCAGTTCCCAGACTGTGATTCTGATGAGGATGAGGACTTCAAATTACAGGACCAAGCCCTAAAGGTTGGGCCACCCTAGGGCACCCCCTTTCTTACCTTGTTTCTGCTGGGCAGAAGAGGGGAGTAGAATTCTATATAAGGAGAGACTGTTGGGGTGGAAGAGGACCCTGCCTTCTTAGAGCACAGCAGAAGATACAAGTGGAAAGAAAGGACAGGTGAGAACACAGATGCTGACCGGCAACCATAACTTCTTTTAGGAAAGCATCCCATTTGCAGTGATTGGCAGCAACACTGTGGTAGAAGCCAGAGGGCGGAGAGTTCGGGGCCGGCTCTACCCTTGGGGCATAGTAGAAGGTAAAGCTCTGAGCTTGGGACCAGAGTATCCTTGCCCTTAGGGGCTCTTCTTTACCTGTGACCCGGACTGACTCCTAGCCTTGCTGTACAGTGGAAAACCCGGGTCACTGCGACTTTGTGAAGTTGCGGACAATGCTGGTGCGTACCCACATGCAGGACCTGAAGGATGTGACCCGAGAGACACACTATGAGAACTACAGGGCCCAGTGCATCCAGAGCATGACCCGCCTAGTAGTAAAGGAACGGAATCGCAAGTATGACCGGCAGCCAGGACAGAGCTGGCCAGGGGAACCCCAAGTCCTCCCCTTATTACTCTACAGGCCCCAGGCTTCACTCAAGTTGGTGCTGGGGTTCCCCCAACCTTACTACCCTCCTTTCCCCCTCCCTTCAGCAAACTGACAAGAGAGAGTGGTACTGACTTCCCTATCCCTGCTGTCCCACCAGGGACAGATCCAGAAACTGAGAAGCTAATCCGAGAGAAAGACGAAGAGGTGAGAGCACCATGCTGTGGCTGCCAGCCTGGGAAGTCCTGTTCGATAATTCTCAGTAGCCCCTGGCTTGGGGATAGAAAGACCCCTGGCTCTGGTATATACGTGGGATGCTGAGTGGTTCTGCCATTTCCGTCATATATAAAGGCTACCAAGGCCCCAGACTCAAGGGATTAGAATCTGGGGACACATCTCCAATACAGTAAGGCTCTCCCTGTCAAACACCTTGTTTTGATGTATGTGCCTATTTCAGCTGCGGCGGATGCAGGAGATGCTACACAAAATCCAAAGACAGATGAAGGAGACTCACTAACTGGCTTTTGGACCGGAATATTTCAATCTCTTCTTCCTGCCCATGCCAGCCCCTCCCGGCACCAGCTCTGCTCAGGCCCCTGCAGCTACTACCACTTCGCCTTATATCCCTGCCAACTTCTCAGAGACTCAGAGGAAATAAACTTTAATCTATACATGGTGTTGGGTGTCTTTGTATCTTTACCATCTCCTGGAAGCAAAGTCTGTTTGAAAGGCGGATGACCCTGGTCTCTGGTTTTTAGTAGATAAACTGAAAGAGGGGAAGAGTTTCCCCTTCCCTTATAGCGTTCACTTTGCTTACAATACAGCTTGCTCTATCGACCATTTCTCTTCTGCCTCCATTATCTGAGTGCCAGGCCTCCATGTTTCCCACATACAATACCTTCATTTTGTAGCGGCTCTTGGGAAAACAAGGTTATTAACTACAAGGCAACCTCCAACTTCTTGTGCCCCCCCCCCCAATTTGGATAGCTATGCAGAATTAAGCTCTAAATTCCAGGAAGCTTTTGGTTGAGCACTGAACAAATGTGGAAGGTCCTGCAATTAAAGATTGCTGGGACAGAAAAAAACACATCCTTGTCCCCCAAGGAGTTCAGGATCAAGCTTTCCCTAGGTTGCAGATCCAGGTTCTGGAACCGTGAACTCAGGAGAGGTTTCTGTTTACTTATGACTTTTAACTGTACTAAAAGTGTCAGTACTTCATAAACGAAGACCTGTGAGAACACTAGCCTGATATCCAAGTGCTCAGACCCATGCAGGCAGTCTGCTGAGAATCGGAATCTTTCCACTTCTGTTTACTTAGTAGTAGCATGTCACGGGGACCTCCAGCGGTCACCTCCGTCCTGAGGCTGGCTCCCGGTGCCTCCACCCCTTTTACGGACTAGGAAGCCGCAGTCAGACTGGCGGCCAATATAGGTCTCAGAGGATCGCAAGGCCGGCTGTCGATAAAAATCAGAGGTTATAAGAACCTGTCCAAACACGCAAGAGGAAACGCCAGCGCCGCCAATGAGAGAGCTTATTCCTAGCCTTCTAGAAGGGTCTTTCAAGTTTTGCTTTTCCGAGGCTTCAGCGGTCCACAAACGCAGCTCTTTTCTTTTGCGGATTAAGACATTTTTCCAGGAGGATTTTCTTTTCCATCGACCGGGAGATGAAAAACAAGGGAGTAATGGAGCATAGGGAAGGGACATGAAATAAAATCTAGTCCTTCCCCTTTCCTAGCCGGCATGCTTTTCTTCCATTCTTGCATTCCTGGAGCGAAACAGAAACACGACTGAATTAAAACGCTGAGCCACCGGGAAGTCATTCGAGAACTACCTTCTAGGGCTCGGTCGTCACCGGAAGTGACTGCAAATCCTACCCTGCATTGTCCCGCCCTCCCGTTGCGCTACCAGTAGGCGGCGGGGCCGCCGTACTTCCTGTCCCCGGAGCCGTAGTCCGCAACCCCTCTTACTCCTCTCCCATTGGCCGCCATAGGGACGCGCTGTGATTTCCTATTGGTCGCGTCTGTCTTCTGGCGCCAAGCCGCCTCCCTCCAGGTACTGTCTGGTCTCTGGGTGCCGGATAGGTTACAGGCTGAGAGGGCGTCTGCCCACTGGACCAGTGAGCAGCGTGGAGCGTGAGGGCGGCGGCTGCGTGGTAAGGCAGGGCGGAACTCCGTGTGGCCATTGGCTAGGGCGGGTACAGGCTGGAAATCCGATTGGCTGGGGAGAAGGGACGGTAGTGGGGTTCGAGCTGCGCGGCCTCAGCAGCTGCGGGAGACGGAAGTGGTGAGAGCGCGGCTTTGGAGGGTCGGGCGGACGCCGCCTGGGTGAGTCACTGTACCCCGTGCACTGCCAGCCTGAGAACCACAACGACCGAGTCCTGCCCGGCCCTCACCGACTCTCTTGAGTCCCGCCCTCTGTCATTTGGGGCTCCGCCTCCGAGCCTGTAGCCCCGCCCCTAGAACCTGGGCACCTGGGATCCCCTGCCAGCCTGGTCCGTCCCCCCTACCCCAAGACCAGATTCCCTAACTGAGGAAACCCTGGGCATCCTAGGCCTGGTCCTTGTCGCTCGCTTCCTCTCTCCCCGTTTCTCAGGCCGCGTGCCAGTGAGCCGTGAGGCAGCACCTCCGGCTGGCCGCTTGCGGGCTCCCCCGTGAGGGAGGGAAGGTTGGTAGGATCACAATGGAGGCTTTAATCGCTGTCGCCTCCTGTGGGACTCAGCTGCACACCCCCTGGGCATACCAAACATGAAGGAGTGTCAGTGACACTCAGGCCTGGCTCCCTAAGTGGGCCTAGAAGGCCTTCACTTGAAATACTTGCTAATTCGACCCATTTGACAGATGTTGACTCCTTGGTGGGGCTGGCCCGATTCTGCTCCTGCTCCTGCTGTGTGGGCTCCTCCCTATAACCTTCCGTCTACTTGGTCGCGAGTATGCTCTGCAGGACCGGGCCAACCCTGCTGCTCTTTATCACAGGTTGTGGTCCCTCTCCCTCTTGCCCTCTGCTCTGGACTCTGCCCCCAGTTTCAGGTCAGGTGGGTGTACTCCTAGACTCAGAGACTGGCCGAGCAGCCCTGTGGATTCATGCCCCTACCCGGGCTAAAAGTGAGTCCCAGTTGGGCAGTCTGTCTCTTCAGAGTTGGCATTTCTTGTCTTCTGTAAAGAGCAGGGTTTGGAGTGTTCTACTTCTGGGTGTGGGATAGGAAGGAACGGTTGAGTTCTGCCGAGTAAACGTGGATGATACTTCTGCTCCTGAACTTTAGGGGTGGCCTTCTCACCGCGCAGGGTCACTTCATTGTGCACGGGACCAACTTGTTGCTTCTCCCATTGCGCGATTTGGTGTGGTGGCTTGAGAGGCTGGGTCCCTCTGTGACAGAGGAGTGGTAGAGAAGGTCAGGGGTAAACCTGTGACATTTGTTGACTCCCTGGTGATGTTAATGGTGCTCTTTACTCTTGTGTTCTGTCTCCTTTAGTGACGAGCAGGCAGCCAGGACCCTCGCCGAGGTAGAATGGTGAGTACTCCCATTTCCTTATACCGCTGTGTGTGATCCACCAGTCTGTCTGTAGGAAGCTGCCCCACCTCTCTCGGCCCTAGTACTCTGTTTGCCTCTAACAGGTTCATCCGACCGATAAATTGTTTCTTTTTTTCTTCCTTCCTTCCTTTTTTTTTTTTTAAAAAAAACCTTTTTCTTTTCTTTCTTTTTTCTTTTTTTTCTTGTTTTTTTTTTATTTTTTTATTTTTTTGGTGGTGGATGTTTTTTCGAGATAGATTCTTGCTATAAAGCCTTGGCTAACCTGATACTAAAAATGTAGTCCAGGCTGGTCTTGGACATGTGGCAACCCTCCCGCCTGTCTCCCAAGTGCTAGTATTACCAGTGAACGTGGTGTTGGGCCTTGCACATGAAAGGCACGTACTCTTCACGCTGAGTTGTTATGCCTCTGGCTTACGGTTTCTTAGGAATGAGAACACAGGCAGCACACAGCACTGGGCTGAGCAACTTAGGGTTTTTCTCTGTGTTATGTCATGCCTTCCCCTACTCACACACTGTACCTCTTTTTGCTTTTCTTGGGTTCCTGGTTAAAACTCTCCATATTCCGGTCTTTAAAAAAAAAGCCAACCAAGCTTTTCTTATCTTAAGATTTCTAAACTTCAGGGCGTGGTGGCACCGGCTCTTAATTCCAGTACTGGGGGCAGAGGCGGTGAATCTCTCTGAATTCAAGGTCAGCCAGGCGCGTGTAGTGAGTTCCAGGACTAAATAGAAAGACCCCATGGCTTTAAAAAAATAAAAAGTCAGATCCCTGAACTTCTAGTGAGTCTCACGAATATATTGTTGGTGCTGTGCCAGAGAGACTCCGCCCAGACTGTCGGCCTTCTCCAGGTCCCAGGTCCTGCTGTCTATTAAGTTCCCACAGACGGGAGCTCACCTAGTATCTCCAAGGCGGCTCTCAGAATATCACCGGGGTGGAGCGGCACAACCCTGAGAAATTCCCTAGCTGAGGGAATTCCTTAACTTCCCGAGAGCTAGGGCTCCTGCAGTAAGCTGAGGAAGAGGTGTGGGCAGCCTTTTCTAGACCGTTCTCACCCTTTGGCTGCACGCCTCCTCCGTCTTTCTTTCAGGAGTCCGGGTTAATGAATTCAGTTAGCGCATGCTCTTTTCGGAAAGCCTACCTCTGCTCCTGCTCCCACCAACTGATACCTCATCTCCTCTTTCCTCTCGGTCCTACACTGAAGAGGATGCGCCTCAGGGTCAGCCTCGTCTCCTTACTCTAGCACCGCCACTATTAATAACTTAGGTGAATCTCACTCTTCCCCTCCCGGAAGCCTAAGAGACTCACCGGGGAAACGGGATGGAGGTTTAGTTTTTGGAGAGCTGGGGTCATATTTGACACTGCTGGGCATTATTGTAAGTACTTAATAAAAATGTCCGGTTTTTCTATTCATTCCGGTTCCCCCAGACAAAGCCCTCGTTTCTGAACATTACCAGGTACCGGAAGTGTAAGAATTCTAGCAAACTCCTCCCGCTACTTTTGGAAACACTAAGTCTGTTATCACTCACTACTCCTTGTTCCTTGGCTCACCACTCAACTCCATTCATTCTCTCTACTCCTGGGCTTTGAGTTTTGTTTTTCCATAGCTTCAGTGATCCATAACCCCAGTCCTTCTCTCAGACTAAGACATTCTTCCAGTAGGCTGTTCTTTTCCATTGACCAGGGCTTATGAATCAAAGGAGAGACGGGACTAAAGGAGAAGGACTGGGGAGGACCATAAAATAAAAGGGGTTCCCCTTACAGAAATGTGGAGTGACCACTAAGATGACACTAGACCAATATTCTCTTCAGAGGACAAGAGTTTAGCAAAAGCAGGTAGTGGAGGAGGGTGAACCGAGTATAGGTGGGCGGTAGTTTCGGAGGGAAAAAAGAACTGCTTCGGGCTGTAAAGACCTTGGGGGTGAGCTCCCTCTTGGAATCTGCAGCAAGCATAGAGGTGGCAAGTGTTGTGTGACAAGAAGGGTGTAGGGTAGCACACCTGGAAAAATGGGAAATGAAAAGGTGTGGGCGAACTCGTTTCCCCTTTCTGAGCAGTCCCAGGGCAGTCCCTCGGCCCACTCTAGAATGTCCCTAGAGTTCCCGGCGGGGTTGTGGCCCCCAGCCGCCCAGGGGCTGTGGGGGCGGGAGGAGCCAGGGCGGCGGGCGGGGCCCCAAGAGCCGCTCCGCCTCTGCCTCCACCTCGCCGGGGCGTCCTGGGGCGCTCCTGTCGTTGGGCTCCCCTCCCTTCCGCGCTCCTGCCGGAGGGCGGAGCCGGGCCCGCTCCATTGTGGAGAGGAGGGGAGAGGCGCGGGAGCAGAGGCTGGATCCTGGCGCCAGGGCGCTCGCTTCTGGCCGCGGCTGCATCAGGCGGGCCCCGCAGCCGGGATGCAGCGGGCGCCCGGGGCGGGCGGGCAGCGCAGCAGCTCCGGGGACATGTGCGCTGGCCCAGACAGCCCGCGACCATGAGCCTGACCGCCCGCGTCTCCTGCTCCATGCTTAGCTGCTTCGTAAGTGCCAGGCCTGTTCTGCCAGGGCCTGGGGCGGGGGTTGGGGGAGCGCTCAACGCATGCTATACCCACAGCCCCGCCCAAGGACCCTGGCACGACCCTAAACCTTAGGGATGGGGGAGACGAGTTAGCTTTTTTCTCTCTCAGACTTGCTTCAAGAAAGCGGGTACTGGGGATTGTAGAGGGCCGGGGATGAAAATTCTGTGATTCTTTCTGGCTCTGCAGCCACTGCCCTTGACTGCAGATTTTCAGGCCCCGCCCTGCAGGGGTACATCCCAGTACCTCCTCCTCTCCATCTTGATCCCACCAGCTACCTCCTTGCTTGGGGATGTACGATGTACCTAGTAGGCTGTGTGGGATGTTAGGGGGCTGAACGAGGAGCTATCTCGAGGTCTCCAGTCCCCTCCCCCTCACACACTCCGTTCACCTGACATACCAGTCTTCTCCTTGACTGTCCCCCAGACAGCCTCTTTTCTCCATCTTCCCTCCCTCTGCAGGGTTCTGTATCTCTGAATCATTCCCAGCCTTCCCCTCCTCCTCTCTGGCTAATGCTCCTTCCCAGCCTCCCCCATCTGTCCTCTCAGATGTCGTGTCCCCCCCAGCTCCCCCCCCCCCACGAGGTGTCTGCCAGGCCTCCTCTCTCCCCTGGCTGTCCTTGGGTCTCCTGCTTCCTTCCTGAGCGTGGATTCCCTCTTTTCCCTTCCCTTGGTAGCTGGGAGCAGAGTGACTTCTGCTTGCTATGGGTATTCCTTAGGAATTCCCCTCGGATCAGCAGGCAGTTGGTTGCTTGGCACTTGGCAGGTAGTGGGGGCTTGTCAGCCCAATGGGAAGATAAGCTCAGCTCCAAAACACATCTTCCTTTTTGAAGGCACTCACAAAGCCCTCTAGAGGCACGCGACTGAATCCCCCCCAACCTTCTCTTTGTCTCCACCCACCAGGTTGGTGCTTAAGTGGCTGGCGGGGCCTGGTTTCCTTTCTCCCTGTAGCCAGCCTCTATACCTGGCTCCTGTTCCTCAGGTGTCTCTTTCTTTCCCAGTCCTCTTGTCTCATCCTGACATAAGTCTCCCTTGTTCCCCCTTCCTTGCAGTTTTTGCAATGTTGATTCTAAGAAGTCGGTAAACCGTACAGATTCCCAAGGCCTTCTTGGCTAACCTCGCGTTTCCCTGAGCACCCCCTCTATGTTACCCAGCCCAGCCCAGCCCAGGCTCCTTTCCCTCTTCTAGGAAGCAGAACCTTTAAATATCTGGTGTGGAGGGTGTCTGTAGGTTTGTGGGAGAGGAGGAAAGTGAACAAGCCTCAGGAGCCAGGTGGGATCTGGCAACTCAAGGTTATGGCCTCCCTGCAGGGTGAGGAGGGGCCCCCCAGCCTGGAGTACATCCAAGCCAAGGATCTGTTCCCCCCCAAGGAACTTGTGAAGGAGGAGGAGAATCTTCAGGTAAGGAGGAATAGGAGGCTCAGGGAGGGAAGGGTTTGCTTCCTGTCTGGTTAGAAGACTTCCCAAATCTTTAGAGGATCTACCAGAGCTTGGCTTCCTCCTCCAAGGCCTCCAAAGGGAGTGGATGTGTGTATTTGTTGATCTGTGTTTTATTGGAGCCTTTGGCTAGGGAAGGAGAGTCAGGTTTCCTGGACTGGCTGTTGACTCTCCCGCATTGTCTACCTTTGTCCGAGGGGCTCTAGGGAGCAGGGGCTCCAGAGAGAAACAAGGGAGACACTTGATTCTGGACTGAGTGTTTCTCTGACTTTGACAGGTACCCTTCACAGTGCTACAGGGTGAGGGAGTGGAATTCCTGGGCCGGGCAGCTGATGCCCTCATTGCCATCTCCAACTACCGGCTGCATATCAAGTTCAAAGACTCTGTCATCAACGTAAGTTCTTGACTTATTTGCCTCACACCAACGGTGGGGTCCCTTTGGCCTGCAAAGGTTTGGTTCCCATTCTCTACCTGATTGTGTCTCTAAAAACAGTTGGGATTCCCTTCTTGTTGGCTTTGGTATTTCTTGCTTCATTCCTCTGTGCGCAGGTTTGTCTGTCTCTCTTCCTCCCTTTCTTTTATCTTGTTTGGGCCCCACCTCCTTTAAAGGTTTATTTTCATTGCATGTACGCACGTGCACCGGGTGTGAGCCTAGAGCCCGAGGAGACCAGATGAGGGTGTTGAACCAGAGTTACAGGAGGTTGTGAGCAACTGTGTGGGTGCTAGGAACTGAACCCAGGTCCTCTGCAAGAGCAGCAAGTGCTCCTGACCATTGAGCTACCTCTCCAGCCCCCTGTGTAGCCTTATAGAGGAATGTGGTAACAGTTGCATTAATAGAAGAGCATGGACTTGGAACGAGGCAAATTTGGCCCTTTTATCTTGCACTGCCACTTCTCTGTCACCTTGGACAAGTGACGATGTTCTCCTCATTGAATAGAATTACTGCCTTCAGGATTATTATGGTATTAACTGGTTACGTGTGTGAAGCACCTGGCATAGTTACCAGGCCCCTAATATACCCTCAGCAGATGCTGGCTCCCTTCTCCCCATTGGTGCATCACCTTCCAGGCTAGGGTGTATCTAAGCCTCAGCCTGCTCTCCCTCTGCAGGTGCCCCTCCGGATGATTGACAGTGTGGAAAGTCGTGATATGTTCCAGTTGCACATTGCCTGCAAGGACTCCAAAGTGGTGAGGTGAGCACAGTGGGGCCCCACTCACCTGCTCTGACCTGAGTCTTGTGCATACCTCTCTACTGCAGGGCCCCTTTGGAGCAAGAGAGGAAAGATACCACTTCACTTTCTCCATTGGAGGAGGAGGTGACAGTTCTGTCCTCCATTCTTAGTTGGAAGGTCAACTTGCTAACCCATTCTGTCTTGACCTGAAATAAGATAGGGGGTAATATTTAGCTGATGAAGATTGCTCGGGGTAATGTGTATGAACACCTGGGGCAGCGTCTGGCACAGGGATCTCATTTAAGTAACATTAGTTTATTGAGCAGAGTATATATATCAAAGAGCTCACAAAAATTTCTGCCCTAAAGATATTCTAGGGGGGGAGGAACTAACAATAGATAAGTGATATACTTTAAATAATAAGTGTAAAGCTAAAAATAAAATCAAGAAAGGCTTTAGTGTCTTATAGCTTTAAAGTGACCAGATAAAATTGCATAGATAACGTGTGTTTGTGTTAGAGTCAGAACCCAAGGAAAGTGGCTGAGCAGGTATTTGAGGAAAGGTATGCCAAAGGGCAGGTGCAGTGCAAAGGTCCTGAAGTGGGTGTGTACCCGTGCCTGCAGATCAGAAGAATGGCAAGATGCTGGTGTGGCCTGAAGGTGTGCGCGTGGGTGAGGGTAGTGGGCCGAAGGCACGAGAGCAAAGGTCAGAGGTTACGGTGACTGGGATTGGCTTTCACTTTAGGGAAACTGAGAAACCTGTGGGGGATTTTGAGCAAAGGGCTCAAATGCGATGGGTTCGCTCTAGCTGTTACGTTGAAGCCAAGTAGAAGAAAATGGGGACAAAAGCCAAGGCTGAGGTTGAGTTACTGGTTAGGAAGCCGCCACAGTTGACTCAGGCGAGAGGCGGTGGTGCCCCTCCAAAATAAGGCGTGGTCAGGTTCTGGCTGCACTCTGAGGGTTGAGGTGACAGCACTTGCTATGAGTTGGCTATAGAGCAAAGGGGACTGGGCTGGTCCAACATTGAGAAGGAAGCCTAGGTCAGGGCCTTCTGTGCCCTGAGGTCTCTGGCAGACTCATGAGAATCCATATTGCTCTTTTCCTTTATGAAAACTAAAGTTGCTTAAGGCAAACTTAGCGTGAAGGTGCTGAGAACTTCCTGCTCACACTCCAGGCTCATCTGGAGTCGAGAGGAAAGTGTGGCATCGGGATGCTGGGGGGCTTCAAGGAGGAGGTAGGACTGAAACTCTAAAACCTCAGTAGGCGTGGCTAGGCAGAGGAGACTTTGTTAAGAGAAAGAACGAGCAAGGAGATGAGCATGCTGAGAGCAGGACCTCGGCCTCATGGGGGGGGGGGGGACTGGCTGGTCGTGTGGCCAGAAGGTTTGGTGTGAGACATGGCAGAGCTCATCAGAGCACATGTGTAAACATAGACGCTCGTGGGAAGAGAGTTGTCACAAGAGACAGCTTCTTTCAGATGGCCAGTGTCTCCTCTACTCCCAGGGTCAGTATTTCCTTACCTCCTGCTTTGTAGCTTCCTTTCCTAAGTCTTTATGCTCTTGATCCCATGGTTTATCTACCCCTTGCCTCATCCAAGCCCGTGGCTTCTTGCCTGGCAGGTGCCACTTCTCCACTTTCAAGCAGTGCCAAGAGTGGCTCTCAAGGCTAAGCCGGGCCACAGCAAGACCTGCCAAGCCCGAGGATCTCTTTGCCTTTGCCTACCATGCCTGGTGCCTGGGGCTGACCGAGGAGGATCAGCATACCCACCTGTGTCAGCCAGGTGAGGCCAGGCCATTTTCTTGGGGAATCTGCTTCTTAGCCCATGATTCTCATCCCTCCTCCACCCCTGGACACTGGTGGTCTGGGACGCTGACGGGCTGGGCATGTGTTGCAGGAGAGCACATCCGATGTCGCCAGGAGGCAGAGCTTGCCAGGATGGGCTTTGACCTGCAGAACGTCTGGAGAGTCTCGGATATCAACAACAATTACAAGTGAGGGTGCAGGGCTGGGTCTAAAACACAGCCCATATCTGAGCTCTCTGTTTAGATTAAACGTACTGGCTATAACTTTTGGGCCCGTGAGGGAGGAGGGCCTACATGGTCCCTATTGTCTCAAAGACATCCCCTGGGATTGTTATTCCATATTTAGATCAGGACACCCTTCCCCCATCTTTTCTCAGGCTGTGCCCTAGTTACCCCCAGAAGCTGCTGGTTCCTGTATGGATCACAGATAAAGAGCTGGAGAACGTGGCGTCTTTCCGGTCTTGGAAACGCATCCCTGTTGTCGTGTACAGGTGAGGCAGGATGGGGTAGAAAGTAGGAGGCCACCTTTTATGCAGCTAGGAATCAAAACCTATGGTTTGCCGGGTGTGGTGCTGCATGTCTTTAATCCCAGCACTCAAGAAGCAGAGGCAGGCGGATCTCTGAGTTCCAGGACAGCCAGGGCCACACAGAGAAACCCTGTCTTAAAAAGCAAAAAACAAAAAAAACAACAAAACCTTAGGTACAATCTCAGATTTTTTTTTTCTACTCAAAGATTAAAGCTTTAAGGAAATTGGTTTTTGTTTGTTGGTTTTAAGATTTTTTTTTCCCTTAGTATATATATAAAATACTGTATTTACTAAGAGGTTGGCAAGCTGGCCTATACCTTCTTTTATGAGGTTAGGGTTTTTCTTTTTTTAAAGACATGGTTTCACTAGGTGTCCAAGTATCTTTCTGCTAGCATTCTCTCTCACGAGTGCTGGAGTTGCAAGTATGTGTCAGCATGTCCTGTTTGGGGGTTATTAATACATGGCAGAGGTTGCCAGTGACTTACAAAGTCAGAAATTTTGGCTGGTTCGGTAGTGGAAAGTTGGCCAATTCCTATATCAGAATGTAAGTAAATAAGCTTTGTATGATGGCACACACGTTTAATCCCAGCACTCTGGAGACAGAGGCAGGTGGATCGCTGTGAGTTTGAAGCTAGCCTGGTCTATCCAGTGTGCTCCTGGCTAGCCGGGGCTACAGAATGAGATCCTTTCTCAACAGTTATAGATGGGATAGATGGTGATCATAAGGTTTGGAGCGGTTCATGTTCTTAACTCGGGCTTGTTCTCTTGGTGCATGTTTGAACCTGGAGCAGGTGCTGTGCAGATTCGATGAGTCAAGGTCACAGTGGGAATACCACAGCCATTTCAGAAAAAAATGTCCTCTAGAGATGTGAAGGCTCTTGGTAGCAATTTCATGGCCTGGATATGCTCGTAGCCCTTGCTGGCTCTGGAGACCTTGGTCGGCCCCCATGAGGTCTCTGCGGTAAGCTTCTGGAAGCTTGGAATACCAAGGGCATTATGGTTTCTTCTGTTTTATCAGACACCTGCGCAATGGGGCTGCCATCGCCCGCTGCAGCCAGCCTGAGATCAGCTGGTGGGGCTGGCGCAATGCTGATGATGAATACCTGGTCACATCTATTGCCAAAGCTTGCGCCTTAGACCCCGGGACAAGGGCCAGTGGGGCCTCCCTCAGCACCGGGACCAATGATGCCAGTGAGGCCTGTGACACTGATTTTGGTAAGGCTTGGGTGGTGCCCGTCCCCCCAGTTACAGGCCCCCTGCTAGCCTCTTGCCCCCAGGAAGTCCCCAGTGAAACCATGGGAGAAGGGTGACAAAACAGAGTGCCTAGGGTCCTGCCTTATGGGAGGTAGAGGTCTGAAGAGCCTGAAAGACAGTTTCTTTTACCCCAAGACTAGCGTGCCGTGGCGTGACTAGTTGAGCCTGAGTCTTCTTCCTGCTATGTATTTAGATTCTTCTCTAACTGCATGCTCTGGGGTGGAGAGCACAGCAGCCCCTCAAAAACTGCTGATCCTGGATGCACGGTCCTACACAGCAGCAGTGGCTAACCGGGCCAAGGGTGGCGGCTGTGAGTGTGAAGGTACTGTGATCACTCGTGTCTACAGTCAGGGCTCTAGGGCAGTGCTGGTGAGGAGAGGGTTGAGGGCAGCTTGAGGATTTGAAAGAGCCAAATAAATCTGCTGGGATCCAGGGCTCTGCCACTTCCTAGCCTTGATTGTGAAGTATAAGTTACCCCATGAGTTTTATTTTCTCATCTGTAAAATAAGGATGATTCATACCTTGAGAGGTTGTCAGAATGATTAGCACTCAGATAGAGAAGATTGTTGGCTCAGAGCAGCTACCAATTGTTGAGAATTTATATTGTTATCCCTAGTGCTGCTGCTATGAACATAGTGCTTGAGTTACTGTTTGGGTAGTGGCACTTGGCTATCCAGGGGTAAAGGGGCAATTCAGAGTCTAAGAGTATATTTACTATGTTGCCATACTGGAGTGTTCTGTCTGTTCAGGGGAGCTCTGTGCATGGGAACTGCTCTTAAGTGGTTGTTTCCAGGACAGATTTGCATGTTCCACTTTCCTCTCCGGTCTACAGAGTACTATCCTAACTGTGAGGTCGTGTTTATGGGAATGGCCAACATCCATGCCATCCGGAACAGCTTCCAGTACCTCCGGGCCGTGTGTAGTCAGATGCCAGATCCCAGCAAGTAGGTGCTCCCTTCGAGACTCCATCACCCTTCCAGTCTCATGCGCTGGCCAGCACTGCACATTTTTAGAGATCTGAGGGGGAGATGGGGAGTTTGAAGTTATATAGACTTTATTGTCTGAGCGGGGTTGAGTGCAGTGCACCACTCCAAGAACACTTCTTCCACTCCTGGAGTGACGCTTTGCCATGGTCATAGGCCATTGGATTCTTTTTTCTGAGATCACTATTCTACCAAAGAAAATAGAGAACTGGGGAGAAGTGTGGCTAAGTATACAGGAGATACTTCACAATTCCTCTTTTGAGTCTAAGAAGCTCCTTCTGTGTCTCATTTCCCTACCTTTCTACCAAATACCTCTTGGCGGAAAGGTCATGAGTCAGACTTGGTTGCAGCCCTCAGTGGGGCTTTTGTGGGGTAGAGCTGGCTGAGAAGGCAGAGACATTGTGGTAGCCCCCAATCCTTAGTGATTCCGTTTCTCTCTGCTCTTGCACAGCTGGTTGTCGGCTCTGGAAAGTACCAAATGGCTGCAGCACTTGTCAGTGATGCTAAAAGCGGCTGTGCTGGTAGCTAATACAGTAGACCGGGAAGGCCGGCCTGTGCTGGTGCACTGCTCTGATGGCTGGGACCGTACGCCACAGATCGTAGCCCTGGCTAAAATATTACTGGATCCATATTACAGGACCCTGGAGGTACTGAAAAGGGATTTGGAAGGACAAAGGAAATGAGGGAAAAGGGGTGGATGATTCAGGCTTTCTGGGAGTGTGCTGGGGATGTCTCAGTGGAGGACATTGGTGCTTTGAGTCCTCTTCCGCGCTCGACTCTGATGGCTGCCAGCTCCCAGCCTTGAACAGTCCCCTAGAAAACTCCCTATTCCTTCCAGAGTTGCCTTGTGCTGAGACTGGCCATTTTACAGGGCTTCCAAGTGTTAGTGGAGTCTGATTGGCTGGATTTTGGGCACAAATTTGGAGATCGCTGTGGCCATCAGGAAAATGCAGAGGACCAAAATGAACAGTGTCCAGTGTTCCTCCAGTGGCTTGATTCTGTTCATCAGCTGCTTAAGCAGTTCCCTTGCCTGTTTGAATTCAATGAAGCGTTTCTGGTAAGTCCTAAAGCCTGTGGCCAGGGTTGGATAATGGTATCCAAAGGCCCTCAGGCTCACACTGTCTGGGCTTCCTAGGTAAAACTGGTGCAACACACATACTCCTGTCTCTACGGCACATTCCTGGCCAACAACCCCTCTGAGCGAGAGAAGCGCAACATCTATAAGCGGACATGCTCTGTGTGGGCACTTCTGCGAGCTGGCAACAAGAACTTTCATAACTTCCTCTATACACCTGGTTCGGACATGGTAAGGCTGAGCCCTTTTCCTGCTAGAAGTCCTATAGGGAGAGGAAAGGAGAGGAGGGAAGCGGGGAGGAGAGGGAAAGAGTGGGGAAGGGAGGGGAGGAGAGGAGAGGAGGCTCTGAGTCAGTGAGAAGTGTAGAGCCAAATGTTCAGGGAAGGAAAACGAATGAGGGCTCTCATAGAACACTAACACTGGGCTGCTTCCCTAGGTCCTGCATCCTGTGTGTCATGTCCGGGCCCTGCACCTCTGGACAGCTGTTTATCTGCCTGCATCATCTCCATGCACACTTGGAGAGGAAAATATGGATCTTTACCTTTCCCCAGTGGCTCAGAGCCAGGAATTTTCTGGCCGTTCTCTGGACAGGTGAGAAATAATTGTTTCCCCTCTCTTCACAAGGAAAGCAGGAATTGCTTCTTAGTCCATTTCACCTCAAAGCTTCCTTTTGTCTGTCTCTCTCTCTCTGTCAGTTTTTCAAGCAGGGTTTCTTTGTGTAGCCTTGGTTGTTTTAGAAATTGCTCTACAGGCTGGCCTCGAACTCAGAGAGATCCGCCTACCTCTGCCTTTGCCTCCCTGGGATTAAAGGCATGCACCACCACCGCCCGGCTTAACTCCCCAGTTTTTGTATACTGTTTTACAAGTTCTCATTTTGTGTCAGGCTGTCATTCCATGACAACACATATAAAGCTACTTTGTTGTTTTTATTTCCTTCTTAATATTATTTTTTGTAACACTGGAAGTCAAACCTTGTGCATGCTAGGCAACTACTCCACACTTGGTTACAGACCTAGCCCCATTTCATTGTTTTCCATGACTTCAGAATAGTCCAAAGTTAAGTTATTTGTGTACCTGCTCTACCCCTTTTCGGTCATCTCAAGATCATTTTACAGGGACTGTTTTAGTGAGCATCTGCATGTGTGTAAAACATACATGCTGCCTGCCATCTAAGCCAATTTTAAGTTCACGGTTCAACTGGGGACTGTGGAGAGTGTTATCGTATTGTGCTCATGCTTCTGCCAGAAATTTTAATTTCTAGAAACAGAAGTTCAAAGGATATGTATGTTTTAACTATATAAATAGATAGTATTTATAGTCTCACATAGTCTTACTATGTCATTATTTAGTAAAGGCTGGCCTTAAACTCATGAGCCTCCTGCATCAATCTCCTAAATGCCGGAGTTACAGGCGTGTTCCAAAATTTATATAGTACAAATTTTGATCTTTGACTATTAGCTGAAGCTTTTTGAAGTTACAGTCTACTGGCTGAATACTATAAAGTCTAATAAAGAACTCAGACTTCTTATATTTCTTATTTTAGGGTCTTTTGAGCCAAGTCCATTGTCACGGGATAGATTTCAATGCTTTTTTCTCAAACTATGAAAAAATTTTTGAAGAATCCTTTGGGGCTGTTTTACATAGGAAATTTTTATGAAGGACCAGGCAGGCACCGGGGCTGTTTCTGTGTCCCAGATGTGATTTTGTTTTGAGAGAGGGTCTTCTGTGTACTGGCACTGGACCAGAACCCTTGATGCTTTAGTCTCCCAAATGTCAGGATTACAGTTATGCCATCGCACTGGGCCATAATAAGCATTCGAATAGATTTTTAAGCGGACAAATATATGCTTAGAATAAAGGTAATTATGGGTGTAGAAAAAGTATTATGGGAGAAAGGAACAAAGAAACATGTGAGAGATAGCTTTGAAGAAAACAAAAGAAACAAAATTAACTCTGGAATTGGTAGAGGGTGAGAAGGACATTATTTTGTTATTTTGAGACAAGGCACCTTGCTATGTAGCCCTAGCTGGCCTGGAACTTACAGATCTTCCTGCCTCTACCTCCTGAGTGCTAGGATTAAAGTCAAAGGGAATAGAAAGAAACACATGTTACAGTAGGCTATACAATACTACAATTGTACAGTATTACAGTTGTAGGCATCACAGTACAGTTTATTTTATAAATTAAAAATATCGTTTTTATTTTATGTATATGGATGGTTTGGCTACACACATGTCTGTGTTCTGTGTTCATGCCTGGTTCCCGAGGAAGCCAGAAGAGGGCATCAGATTTCGCAGAATTGAAGTTACAGGAGGTAGTAAGCTAATATGTGTGTGCTGGAAACCAAACCCAGGTCTTCCACAAGAGAGCAAGTGCTCTTAACAATTGAATCATCTCCCCAACTGTATTTGATTCAGTTGTCAGTAGTAAGACAGCATAAGCAGTGATTATAACCTACTAGCAATGGTATATCTGAAGAGTTTACCATTAAGTTTGGTAGAGGCACGGGGACTAGCCAGCTCTGCTATAGTGTAATTCCTTTATAAAAAGTTGCTGGATGGGCCTTGTTGGGGCACACCTTTAATCCCAGCAGAGGTGGATGGATCTCTGTGAGTTCGAGGCCAGCCTGGTAAACAAAGCAAGTTCCAGGAGGGCCAGGACTACACAAAGAAACCCTTTCTCAAAAAGCCAAAAAAAAAAAAAAAAAGTCCCTGGAAATATATTCAGAAATGCGATAGAGACATTTTTAGTAGACGGTGGAAATGGCTGAAAGTTGTTGGAGAATAAACATGTAGAATGCAGAGGATCCAAAGTCTCTCCGGAGTCAAAGACGGGTTTACAAGTCTTAAAGTTTAGAGATGAGATGAGGAGAATGTTCAAGAATGTTCATACCACCAGAAGCCAAGGAAAAATGGGGAGGACAAGCCAGTTTGCAGAGAGAGAAGAGATACGGGGAGGATGAGATGGAAGTATCAGTTGATAGCAGAGAGGAGGTGTGTTGGGCAGCCCAAGATGGAGAGATTGCATCTAGAGGACTGATGGAAGGATTTGTTTCTGTAACGACTTGACTCTTGGTTATACCTTTCCCAGACCAATGGTATCTTCCTCATGTCTTTCTTCTACTAAAGTCCAGCAAATGATTTTATACCTGGTTCAAGTATATGCTTTCTGTGTAGTCTTTCCTGGCCATGTGGGCTGGCTTAGCCCTTTTCTCCTTCTAAAGTCCTTGGGCATTATTATCTATCCTAGTGGTTCTCAACCTTCCTAATGTCACAACCCTTTCATACAGCTCCTCATGTTGTAGTGACCCCCCAACCATAAAATTATTTTCCTTTCAACTTTATAACTGTAATTTTGCTACTGTTATCATAATGTAAATATCTGTGGTTTCCAGTGGTCTTAGGCAACCCCTGCAAATGGGTCATTTGACTCCCCCTAAAAGGGATTGAGACCTATGGGTTGAGAACTGCTTGTCTATATCATTATTATTAGTTAAACCTTTGGGGACACCTATGAATCAGCTATGAAGGTTGGCACTGTTAATATTTGAATTTCAAAGGGTGCATTGGAGTCACTCATTTATAGTTGAAGTTTCCTTAATAAAAAAAATAAAGCTTTGGGCAGTGGTAGCACACACTTTTAATCCCAGCACTCAAGAGGCAGAGGCAGGGGAATCTCTGTGACTTTGAGGCCATCCTGGTCTACAAGAGCTAGTTCCAGGACAGGCTCCAAAGCTACAGAGAAACCCTGTCTCGAAAAACCAAAAATATAGATAGATAGATAGATAGATAGATAGATAGATAGATAGATAGATAGATAGACAGACAAAAAAAATAAAGCAAGAAAAATTCAGTTGTAACTTTTAAAAGTATAGTACGCTGGGCGGGGCTGGGGATGTAGCTCAGTGATAGAGCATATTCATAAGGCTATGGGTATAATACCCAGCTCCACCAAGAAAAAAAATAATGTGCACATGGGGGGAATGGCTCTATAGTTATTTAGGCCTTACTCTTAGCCATTCTCAAGATGTCAGTTTTGGATAGACCTTAGAAGATCTGATGTATACCATGATGTGCATATGATTATTGACCCCTGCTGATCTAGTCTATTCAGGTGATGCCCTGCTCGTGGGAACCTGAGGTAAACTTAAAGCTTATTTCTTCATTTCTTTTTTCTTCTTTTTGAGGGGAATGGGGTGTGATTTTAGGACAAGGCTTCTTTGTATAGCCTTGGATGTCCTGCAACTAGCTCTGTAGACCAGGCAGGCCTTGAACTCTGCTTCCTCAGTATGGGATTAAAAATGTGTGCCACCACTACCCAGCTTGTTCATTTCTTAGTTTGCCTGGTACTGTGCTAGATGTTGGGTCTCAAGTGAGACATAGGCTTGCCTGACCTCAGGGCACTTTGGTAGAGGGTGCGTATAAACAAATAGGTGCGTAGTGTGCTTTAGAGGCCACTGAGCATGGATGGGGCTTTCTGCCTGTGACACAAGCATGTTTGATATGGATTATTTCTTCAAATCTCACTGTGGCTTGAAGATGTAGGCACTTTAATCTTTCTTCCACAGGCAAGGGAACTGAGGCTCAGCGAAGTTAAATTGATTAAGTTTCAAAGCTGGGATTTGAGCCCTTGCTATGAGTGAGATCTCATGTAAAATGCCAAGTGCAGAGGCTTGTGCCATGAGCTTGTAATTCTGGGTCGGAGAACACGAAGACAGGATCCTTGTGGCTTGTTGGCCAGTCTAGCCAAATAGGCAAGCTTCAGGTTTAGTGGGAGGCCTTGTCTCAAAATTAAGTTGGAAAATGATTGAGGAAGACTCCCAGTATGTACACACATGTGCACATACGTGTGCATGCTCATCGGCCACACACAAAATTGATCACAAAAATAAAATTAAATATAAAAATAGTCTATTATGATAAATGTCAAAACTAAGTACTTAGAATAAGCTATATTATAACTTGGCCTTTGGCGGATTTTCTGTGTGAATGGATTATGGCATCTGAGAAGTGCCCAGTGAAGAAGTGTCTGCTTTCTGGACAATTTCCCGAAACTTTTATTGCTCAAAGGATTTTATATTGCAGTAAAAATCAAAAACAGCCATTCTTGGAAATGCCCATCACCCATTTGGTGAATAGGAGTGCTTCTTGAGTTTTTGAGTGATGTCTACTAGAAGTTTCCATGGGGTTCAGAGAGTTGGAGGGACACACTGCTACTGAGTGTCTGTAGAAATGTGTGTTGAGAAGTCATGTTTTCTTGATACGTGACTAATAATTTGTGGTTGGTTCCCTAAATTCTGAAGCCTTCAGGCATCTCTAAGGTATAACATTAACATCCCGTAGAGGTGATAACCAAGTACCCGAGAGGCTAAAGAATGCATTTGTGGTAGTTAATCAATATGAGAGCCAATGTCCTTTAACTCCATAATCTGTAGTTTGTGTCTGACTCTGATAGAGACAGTGAGATACTGGTTTGATGTTAGGTGTTGTACTGGCTACAGTAGTAGACTTAGAATCATCAGTAGGTATTTGTAATATTAAATGTCTTGTCAATATTGATTTTGACCTGATTGTGTACATTGGAGGTATCTCCCATTTCTTGACCTGGACATTCTATGTTTGCCATTTCAGATTACCTAAAACCAGATCCATGGATGATCTTCTTTCTGCCTGTGACACAAGCAGTCCCCTCACTCGTACTTCTAGTGACCCTAACCTGAATAACCACTGTCAGGAGGCGAGAGTCAGCCTGGAGCCCTGGCACAGCAATCCTGAAGGAGCAGAGCCAGTCTATGTGGACTCGGGGGTAGGAGGCCCACAGCTGACCATGGGAGAACTGGGCCTTCCCCCTCCTCTGCCCAGCAGCCAGAAAGACTACCTGAGCGGTAAACCTTTCAAGGGCCACAGGAGCTGTTCTCTCAGTTATCAACTACGTAATACTTCTGCACCCCGGGAAATGAGGAGCAATGCCTCTGAGGCCAGAGTCCTGGAAGAGACTAAGGCACTGGCCCCGGCCCCTCCAGCCCCAGAGGAGCAGAGGACTTCTGACGGCTTAGGGAAGCCACCTGAACAGAGTCCAGAAAAGGAAGCTGTCGGTACACTCAGTGCACTCCCTAATGGTTTTAGCAAGTGTGACGGAGCCTGTGATTTTCCTGAGCCTTCCCAGGATTCCCTTATAGGCCCTCCCCACCAGGCCCACCTAGACTCCATGCAGGCCACGCTCAGCAGGTGTACTCTAGGTCACAATCAGGGTAGCCTTTGTAACCCACCAAGTGCTACCAGCCAAACTCCTCAAGAGCCAAATACTGACCTCCTGCACCAAGATCCCCCTGGGTCTCTGGCAAGTATCTCCCACCAGGAACAGCCTAGTTCAGTGCTGGGGCTGATCCACAAGAAGGAAGATGCTGGCAAGAGAGCAAGTAAGAATGGACAGATACTAGAAAATCCCCGCTTTGGGAAAATACCATTGGAGTTGGCCAGAAAGCCAATTTCTCAGAGCCAGATCAGTGAGTTCTCATTTTTAGGGTCAAACTGGGACAGCTTCCAAGGGATGATGACTTCATTCCCGAGTGGAGAGACCACTTCTCGGCGACTACTTGCTTATGGCTGTTGCAGCAAGAGGCCGAGCAGTAAGCATATTCGAGCTGCAGGGTCCTGCTTTGGGGGCCAGTGGGCTCAGAGAGAAGGGATGAAGTCACCTGTGTGTTCTAGTCATTCCAGTGGACATTGTACTGGCCCAGGAGGAAAGAACAACCGGATGTGGTTGTCCTGTCATCCAAAGCAAGTCTCCAGCGCAAAGCCTTCTCTTCTGAGCTGCCCTTCTCCTGTGCCTCCTCTCTACCTGGATGACGATGGACTCCCCTTTCCCACGGATGTTATCCAACACAGGTTACGGCAGATCGAAGCAGGGTACAAGCAAGAAGTAGAGCAGCTCCGTCGACAGGTTCGAGAGCTCCAGATGAGGCTAGACATCCGTCACTGCTGTGCCCCTCCGGCAGAGCCGCCCATGGACTATGAGGATGACTTTGTGAGTATCCACTAGCTGCCCCGGTCCATTGGTTTCTTCCCTTCAGCAGTCACCTGATGAGTACTGCCTGTGTGCCGCTGAGTTAAGCTCTCCCTTCAGGATGGAAGACAAGCAAGCACAGTGATGTTCTGAGTGTTAGTGGAGGAAAAAGGTCAAGGAAGGCTCTCCTGAGATCTTAAGCTGAGTGCTAGAGAATGTGATGTTTAGCTCGGTGGACAGCGAAAGGGGGAGAGCATGTTCGGCAGCATGGAGGTATCAGGTGTCCGGTTGGTATGGCCTAATGAAGGGGTGGGGTATGTGGGCAGATGTGTGTATACCTGCATACACTTTGTGCTGGGACTGAGAGGGAGAGGTAGTATAAATGAGTGGTAACGGGAGAATTGACGGAGGATCCACTTGAGTACCTTTTGATGAGGCAAGTGAGACCCAGAGTGGGAGGCTGGTTTGGGCATTTTATTGTTTTGTTTTGTTTTTTTATTTATATGAGACAGGGTTTCTCTATGTAGCTCTGGCTGTCCTGGAACTCGCTTTGTAGACCAGGCTGGTCTCGATCTCACTGAGATCCTCCTGCCTCTGTCTCCCAAGTGCTGGAATTAAAGACTATTCCTGTCTTAGTTGAGACTTCTGAAAACAATCCAGGTCAGACATAAGGAGAGCCACCCAGGCTTTACTGCCCTCGCTGTCTTAGATTCTGAAGTTGCAGTCCTCAGGGAGCTTCCTGAAGCTGTCTTGCCCTTGTTGTCTGCATGGATGTTCCCCTTCCATCAGTAAAAGTGTCCCCAGTTGTCTGCTGATAGAACAGATAGGTCTAACAGTTGAGGGTTGTGCTTTAAATTCTCAGCCAAGTTCTATTTGTAATGGCCCATCGGTAAATGTTTTTAGGTTGTGTGGGGCCAACAGTCTCTGAAACTATTATTATGACCATGGTAACACAGAAGCAGCCATAGGTTATATGTAAATGAGTGAATATGGCTATGTTCCAGTAAAACTTGATTTATGAAAACAGGATAGACTGGTTCTGGTTTGGCAACACTTAGCTTAGGGTATAGCAAGAAATATAGTCTTCCTGTGCTGTACCACATACTGGTTAACATGATAGTTCTGAGCCAGAATGCTGGGATCAAACATCAGCTTCACCACTTACCAACTCTAGTTCTCTGTGCCTTAGTTTCTTTATTTTGTGCTGTGAGGATAATACTAATAAAATTCACGATTATTGTGAGGAATTAAATAAGGTTTTGCATGGAATACTTAGAGCAGGGCCTGCTAACGGTAGTGCCTGTGCTGCAGAAGTGATGGCGCTGTCTTTGCCTTTGCTGCAGACGTGTTTAAAGGAGTCCGACAGCAGCGACACTGAAGACTTCGGCTCTGAGCACAGTGAAGACTGCCTTTCAGAAGCCAGCTGGGAGCCCGTCGATAAGAAGGAGACTGAGGTATGTGCAGCAGTGAGCTTCCTTTCTCAGAGATGAGGATGCACTGTGGTCTGGAACAGTCCCTGCCCCCAATAAATATCCTTGTAGGCCAGTAATGGCCAGTCATAAAGACCATCTTGGTTGTGGGGCAGCAGTGGTGCACGCCTTTAATCCCAGTACTCGGGAGGTAGAGGCAGGTGGATCTCTGTGAGTTTGAGGCCAGCCTGGTCTACAAGAACTAGTTCCAGGATAGGATTCAAAGCAACACAGAGAAACCTTGTCTCGAAAAACCAAAAAGAAAAAAGAAAAAAAAAGAGCTAGTTCCAGGACAGGCTCCAAAGCTACAGGCCATCATAATCACTTTTTCCCTGGGCTACTTTCCTGATTGCAATGTTGTTGTTCTCCTTTTTGGACAATTGTCCCTTGTGCCTCCTGGTAGGTGACTCGCTGGGTTCCAGACCATATGGCCTCCCACTGCTATAACTGTGACTGTGAATTCTGGTTGGCCAAACGAAGACATCATTGCAGGTAAGTTTTGTTTGGTTTTTGCATTTCACTGCAGGGTTCTATGTGTAGAACAAAATTAACTGAAATTGGAGATATCGTAATAGTATTTTTGTTTACGCCTAAGCTTTTTATTTATTTCTGGAAACCCTTTTAGATCAGCATTCATTCTCAGGACACTGATATTTCTCATTAGTTTCTCCCTGTTTGTACTTTGGCAGAAATTGTGGGAACGTGTTTTGTGCTGGATGCTGCCACCTTAAGCTGCCCATTCCTGATCAGCAACTCTATGACCCAGTTCTCGTCTGTAACTCATGTTATGAACACATTCAAGTATCTCGTGCCAGGGAACTCATGAGCCAACACCTGAAGAAACCCATTGCTACGGCTTCCAGCTGAATGCCAGAGGAGATGATCTGTCTGTTTTTAGCAGGTTTGAAGGGAGGATCTGCTTCAGGTGTAGTCTGGAAGGTTCCTTGGTATGGCTCATGAACACAGAGCTCAAAGATACCGTCTTGAGAAATCCTTCTTGGTACCATGTGACTGGAGCAGAGGAATTTGAGTTTGGCAGGAGATTTTCTACTGAAGAGACCCCTCACTTTGGGGTAATGGTCCTGATCCAGACCCAGGTCTGGAAGCTTCACGCTGAGTTGGTGACTCCAGCTTCTCTCCTGGAGGTCACAAGATGATGATTTCATAAATACTGCCTGGTGCAAAGTGCCCAAACAGCAATAGAAAGGCATCCTTACAACCAAACTCCAATTGATAATGAGACCCATCTCTCCTCCACCTTGAAAAGAGCAGATCATAGTACACAAGATAGGAATTTTCATCCTATTTGAGAAGAACTCTATTCTGTACCTCTGTGCCCTGTGTCTGTGCATGAAGGCTCAGTCTCTTAGAGGCGCTCCCTCTAGTTGCATTAGTACTGTCCTCTGTGGCGTTTGGTTCAAAGACTGGTTCAGCAAATGGAGGCATTGATGTCTTTTTCACCTGGCTTGGTGGCCAGCGTCAGCGAATATCCAGTTTTTAGAGGGACAGTTCTAAGGATTAAGACATTTTTGGAAACAGAGGAAAACTCTGACGTTTAGTTTTGGCGAAAACCAGTTATTTTGAGCTGTGAAGGCAGTTGTCACTCTGTTCCGCAGTGGCTGCTCTTGAGGTGTGTGCGCACTGAAGAAAGAGAAGGGAAAAGCAAAATTATCCTTGTGAAATTCTGCTGATTGTGCCCTACCCTTTGCACCTGACTTTTCCCAGTTGTCCTGGTGCTAACACGGGAGCTACACCTTGATCCTCCCCTGGCATGAAAATAAAGCAAAGGATTTTGTTGTTCCACTGCCCACTCCCCCATGTGGTCTTTCCCTTGGCTGCTGCCTCCTCTGGGTCACACTGCTTCTTATCCTGAACACTTGACACCTTGAGGGTAGAATATAGCATTTGGTTTTACCTCCTAGCATCTGCTATTTGGTATGTGAGGGTTTCAGTACAAATGCTGCTGTCTATTTCTGTGCACTTAACAATGGAACCCAAGCAGAAAGAAGAAAGCCTTGATACCAAAATTGGGAGTGATGATGTGTCCATTCGGACCAAACATTTTGTCGTGTTTGATTTTGATTTTGTTTTTCATCTTACCATGTGCCAGTGGCACTTAACCAAAAGATACAGTACTGTAGCCATGTGCTTGGTTGGGGCAGATACAGTCTCCTTGGCGCACAGCGAGAGCATGAGGACTTCCTATCTCTGTTTCCCTACTTCGTTCTTGTAGGAAGCAGAAATTGCTTACTCTGTTAAAGTGACAGCAGTTGTCTTTCTCGCTGCTACTGTCTTGTTGCTTTCTAGAAAACATATTTTTTTTTTCATTCCAAACTAACCAGAACCTACATTTAGAATGGGAATTACCATCCTGACCTCTTCCTCAGTTCTGCAGCAAAGCATCTGTGCTCCTTGTATAAGTGCCATGGAGTAACCTAAAAAGTTTTGGCATATTTAGGACAGCCTAGCAGATTTTTTTTTCATTTAAATGAAGCTGAATAATGGAGATTTTGTGTTTTGAGAAATTCCTAAGATCAATGAAAGAGCAACAAATTATTTATCTCTGATACATAAAAATATTTTCAACATTTTCTCAATCATTAAAATTGACTGCCAGTCACGTGGCTTTTTAGTTACCGATTTTCATTGCACTTCACTCTGTTTTCAAGGGGATCAGTAACATTCTGGGAGACTGTATCTGTCTACTTTGTGTGACTGTTTTGAGGGACTGTCCCATCAGTGAACAAATTGCATGGCCTTGGAGAAAGACTCTGGGCTTCTGGCTCAGATGTGTTCATCCTTTCAGAGCTGTTGTGGGTGTAAGTGACATGATGTGGCCAAAAATCCAAACTGTGCAGTTGCGTTGTGACAAACATGCAATGTGCTGTAAAAACTCAATACAGTTTAAATAAAATCTCTATATTAGTGCTGCTTTGTTGGCTCTTTCAATTTTTTTAGTTCATTGGTACTGGGATGGAACCTGTGGCTTCATGGATAAAGCAGTACTGGACTAGAGGCCTAGCCCTTCACTCGAATTCCTAAGAAAATTCAGTGCTTTGACTGTTGGGCACTGAGTCGGGCTGAAGGCAGGAGGATGACTGCAAGTTTGAGGCCAGACTGGGCCCTAGGGCAAAATCAAACTGCACTACTCCTCAGAGTCCCTCTCGTATTTGGGTTAGTTGACTGTCCCCTTTCAAGTGAAGGTCATTTCTTTCTTCTCTGGGAGATCACAGCTTGTCAGCAAGCACAAAAATTTGTTCTGTCTTCTCTTTATTCCCTATTGCCAAGTACCGTGGGTCTCATCTAATTTGAAGTCAAGTTTTCTTGAGCTGATTTTTTTTAATATATAACAATGCTACTGTATTATAAAAATGAATTCACGTTCTCTGGTTACTGTACCTAAACCCTTCCCCATCATTTTTATTTGGAGAGAGTAGCAATTCGACTGTTAGGAAAGACAGCGGAGTGTGTCCCCTGTTCTCAGGAACCACTCGGCTGTATCATCTATGCGCACTCGCGTTCTGAATCCCCAGGGGCCACCCTGCCCTGCTGAAGCCCCCTGCCATCTTGCTGAGGTAAACTGGGCCTCTTTCTCCTCAGGAACCACAGTTCCCTGGTGTGCTGCCTTCCGGGGACCCTACAGAGAGGGGCTGCTTCAGGAAGGCCCGCGAAGGTGACCCCAGTGGCCTGCTCGGCCAGGCGTGTGCGCCACGCTGAGGGGGAGGGCGGGGCTCGCGCCCACTCGGCCACCACGCGGCGGGAACTCGAGGCCCCATTGGCCGCACCAAAGGGCGTGCGGGGACTCGTGCGCCAACGGTTCGGGCCTCGGCGGCCGGGCGCTGGCAGGAGGGGGCAGGGCGCAGCGAAGGCCCGGGGGATCGAGAACGGTGGGAGAGCCAGGCTCGGCGGGGCGAGGCCCAGGGCCCGGGCGGGCGATGGAGGAGGCGCTGCTGTCCACCCCCATCAACCCCAACAACTTCCCCGCCAAGCTGTGGCGGCTGGTGAACAGCCCTCGGTACCGCTCCATCCGCTGGGACGGCCGCGGCGAGGGCCTGCTCATCGACCAGCCGCTCTTCGAGGCCGAGCTGCTTAGCCCGCCGGGCCCGGGGGCCGGGGGCGCGGGGGGAGCCGGGAGCAGCAGCGGGGGCGGCGGCAGCGGCGTCGGGGCAGCCGGGGCCGAGCCCGAGCTCTTCAAAACCACCAACTTCACCAGCTTCATCCGCCAGCTCAACCTCTACGGCTTCCGCAAGGTGGTGCTGGGTGGGCCGGGGGCAGCGGGGCCCGGGCCAGGGCCTGGGGCTGGCGGGCCGGCGGGCGACGGGCCACTCCACCACTTCCACAGCCCGCACTTCCGTCGCGACCAGCCTCAGCTGCTCGTTCACCTCAAGAGGCTCACCAGCGCCAACAAGGCCAAGCTGGCGGCCGGACTGGAGGTGCCCTGTCGCCCGCCCAACCGCTTCCAGCGGCTCCTCATCACCTCAGCCTCTGCCTCCGCCTCCGCTTCCACCTCCCCGCTGCAGCATCAGGACCCGCCGCCCCAGCCCGCAGGGCCCCGGCCAGAGCAGCATGGTGAGTTTGTGGCACCTGGATCCTCGCTCTCCATCATGCACGGGGGCGAGCACCGTTTTTGCACAGCCCCAGGACTAGGTCACATCACTTGCATCATCCGCACTAGCACCTGCATTTCCTCTGGCAAGAGTCCATAAGCATCCCCTGGTCTGTGTCTGGCTACCAAAAGGACACAGGCTTTAGGTTTGTTTTCCAGTCCTCTCCAAGAGAGTGAATCCCATGAGTTAACCTACTTCCATTTACTTCTGCCTAGTCTCTCCACTGTGATCATCTAGAATAAGCTGTCGATTATCGACGCACTGGGTGGGAAGGGCCGCCCATTGTCTGGCCATCAAAAGAACAGGCACTCAACAGGTTCCAGTGTGAAGGGACAAAGTCACCGCCAAGAAAACTTGAGGCATTAACCCAACCAAGGGAAAGGGGAACAGGTTCTGCGCGTGGAAATTTGTTCTTGAAGCAACATGCCACCTTTCACCTATTGACGCATCTCATTGAAGTATCAATGAGAACAGTCATATTGAAAGCTCCAAGAAATATAGAGAGTGGTAAACACTGTTTATATATCTAAGGGGTAAGCTCTTCTGCAATGTAGAAACAGTTCACTGATACTTCCATCCTAGCTCTTTAGAGCTTGATGCCTTACTTGAGATGTGGGTAAACATAAAGCAAAGTAGTTGAAACAAAACAGCCGGGCGGTGGTGGCGCACGCCTTTAATCCCAGCACTCGGGAGGCAGAGGCAGGCGGATCTCTGTGAGTTCGAGGCCAGCCTGGTCTACAAGAGATAGTTCCAGGGCAGGAACCAAAAGCTATGGAGAAACCCTGTCTCGAAAACAAACAAACAAACAAACAAAAGACAAAAAAAAAAAGCTAGATGTCAAGCTTAGTTTAAAAGAACTTTAGGAAGCATACAATCATAGTTTATTGATTTTTCATTACTCCTGGTTATTCAGGATGGGAGGGACTGATATTTAGTGAAAAATTCAGAAACTTTTGGCCATAGTTCTTTGATGGACTTGACTGGAGCTGCCTTTCTGTCTGCACACGTGAGGGTGGCTTTTTCCCTTGCTCTGTATGGCGGCCACAATAGACAGCCGCACCAAGGAAGCAACAGGATACACTAATGGGGATTTGGGATTCTTTTTTTTCTCACCTTCAGATAGAAGAGTAATAGAACCATTTTCAGACAGTTAGCATGGTTAAACATAAAGAAGTCTGGGATATTTTTGAAGCATGGGACAATTTAAATGTACATGGTTCCTTTCAACTAGGCCCAGTACTGAAGCAATTCTGCATTTGGAATTCGGAAGAGAAGAGCCTAGGTTTTCTGTCTGTGGAGTTTAGAAGATGAGGAACTAGTTTAGAGTTCTAGTGACAAGCTGAGAAAGTAACAGTGGCATGGGAATGTTCTAAAGGAATTCTAAAGGAAAAGTGAGCTGCCTCCGTGTGGTGAGCCTTGATTCAGCTGGGGAGAAGGACAGCAGAGACAGTTCTAGGGAATATGTTTCTCGGGAACTCCAGCTGGAGTTGTTGTTCATTTTGTTTTGTTTTTTAAGTCTTATTTCTAGAGGGCTTAAGGGAAGAATACAGGGAAATAACCATCTCAGGACAAATTCTCTTTAATCTTTTCCCCTCGTCTATCTTAAACCAGCTGTATTCTTTTTGTTGTTGTTTAAAATTGCACATATTTACTTGTGTATCCATGCACATGTATGCTCTTGATGTCTGTGGCATGTGTGTAGGGTCAAAGGACAGATTGTTATGAGTCTGTTCTCTTTTACTTTTATCAAGTGAGCCCTTTTGTGTTGTTTTATTGTCCTAGTTTTATTCATAAGGCCAGTGGCGAATTTGTTTAAGCATTTTAAAGATTATTTGTTGAAAAATTCATGCTTTTTCAGCGTGGCAGTATGTGAATGTGTTTTCAGGCATCTCCTATTTCTTCCTGCTGTTTTGTACAAAAGGATGCTAGCCATTGCCTATACTTAGTGCGGCAGGCAATTGTGTTATTGGCTGCCGTGGAATGTAATTCTTTTGTTGTTCCAAGAATGCTGTCGCAATTTGTTTCCTTCTTTGTGCCAAGGTTCTTGGCACTTCTATTTTTTCTCACCTTTTTTTTCCATTTTAATTTTCGAACACAAGGTCTTGGTATGTAGTCTAGGTTGGGCCTGACTTTGCAATCTTCCTGACTCAGCCTCCCAAAAGCTGGGATTACAGGCATGTGCCACCCTGCTAGGCTTCTCACACTAGTTTTTATTCTACTTGAACTTGTCCCAGTTATATGGCTGCTGCTTCCTGCCTTCCAA
Source organism: Microtus pennsylvanicus (assembly GCF_037038515.1). Lineage (NCBI taxonomy): Eukaryota > Metazoa > Chordata > Mammalia > Rodentia > Cricetidae > Microtus > Microtus pennsylvanicus. The sequence continues at coordinate 33,966,908 of NC_134589.1, read as the reverse complement.
ATCTTCCTTAATTGTAGAATGGTCTACTTAAGGGCCTAATCTTCTAATTTAGATCCACTAAGTCAAGAATATACCTGATAAAAAGTGTGGAGATTGTGTTTTTTCTCTTTCTATAGTCCATTTATGTTATTTTCACTGGCGATTTATAATATGTACTACTGGTCAAATGGAGTTTAAAGTCTGGGAAGTAGATGCTCTTGTGTGAACACAACAAGCTCTCAATAGGCAGATTTTGGGATTCTTTAATGGAAATGGCTAGTTTGGTTTCATTTCCATAAAAGGAATAGAATCTTGAAAGTCAACAATCCATTGTGCCCCACATTTTCAGAATTCTGAATTCAAATATACCTTGAAGATGTTCTGAAGACACAAATACGATGACTTATGATTACTTGGTTAGAGAGAGCCCTATTAGCTAATTGTTTTTAAAAGAATAAAAATGAACTAACCGTGTTTCCATTCTTTAAGAAACAAGTTGAAGTAATGACTCCCCCCTCACAGTTTTGGAGGCTATTTTTATTAATACTTAGAATTTTTCATCGTTTTGTATTTTGGTCATATGCATCCCTCACTCCTCCCTCTAATTCTTTCCAAATTCAGCCTTGCCAGCTTCATGGCCCCTCTTCCATGTTTTTAACTGAGTCTAGTTCCTACTGCTCATGGACTCACTCAGGGTGTGGGGCCATCCACTGGAGTGTTATTGACCCATTGGGGTCACACACCCTTAAAGAAAACTGACTCTCCTTTCCCCGGAACCCATCAACAACTCAATAGTGAGGAATGACCTAATCCTGACAATATTGTTATATTACCAGCATCTAAAATAGGTAATTACCCAACACTCAGAGTTTATCAGCAGGGAAGCAGAACCTTTTTTTTTTCTTTCAAGGCAGGGTTTTTCTATAGCTTTGACCGTCCTGGAACTAGCTCTGTAGACTAGGCTGGCCTCCAACTCACAGAACTTGGCATGCCCTCTGGGGATTAAAGGTGTGTGCCATCGCCTCCTGGCCAGAATTTATTTTTAAATTCAGATTTAAACTACATTTTTGGAACCTAACTAGAGACTGAACAGCCTATCCCTGAAAAGTCCAGAAGGTTTAATGAACTGTGTGTAACATAGTTTTGGCATGTGAAACCTCCAAGGAGAAAGCAAGTAGGAGAGGGGTAGTTGGGATGCTCAGAAACACCTGTTGTGAAAAGCACCGATTTCCTGGGGAAACCAGAATTGTCACTTGAATACTTTCCGTCTTCTAAACCAGGATTTTTTTTTTATTCTTTATTAGATAGTGTGCTTGATTTCTCAGGTTCCAGAATTTGTGTTGTTAGTATTCATGCATTTATTTGTTTACTCTTGGTGTTAATGCTTTATTTGCTAAGGAAATTAGTTGCCGTGGGAAATAGAATGGGAGATGTGTTGAATGGTTTATAATTTATTTGAATGGGTAGATATTTGAGTAACATCTTTCAACATGTAACTTAACACTGAAGTCACACATAAATTAAGTTTTGTCTCTCTTTAATAAAGATTAGCTCAATAAAGTAGATTGCTTATTAAGATTAGTTTAAGGAAGCATGTTGGAAGGAAGTCGTGAACCATGTATATAGTCAATAGGTAATAGTCTCCTTCTGAATAAATTAGTTTTTTATATTCAAGAATTCCAATCTATAAATCCAAGCTATAGTATTTATAGCTATCATCTTCTCACTACAAACTTTTGTCCTTTTCCTCCCAATTTTCTTTCTACCTAGTTAGATTAGGGAAAACAGATGCTCATGTTGGAGTCTCTGAGATTAGATGCCTCAAGTTTTAATCAGTGCTTCCTATGGCACACGTGCCAGTAAGGGTGTGAAGGCCACTGGAAAGGTCTCTGTTGGAGACTAAGGAAAAAGAAAAATGCAGGGCTTGCACTCTAGCTCAGTGGGTCAAGTGCTTGTCTAGCATATGGAAGTCATATGCAAAAGCTTTGATCCCAGGCCTGAAAAGAGAGAAAACCTCAGGAAAGATGATTGCTTACTTGAAAAGATGAAAAAACCAAGGTGAAAGTTTTCAAGCCTGATTTTTGTTGGCATTGTTAAGTGGAGTGTGGTGGCACATGCCTTGATCCTACCAGTCAGTTGGCTGAGGCAGGAAAATCGCTTAAACTTGGGCTATGTAGTGAGTAATCAGCCCAGGTTAGAACAACATAGCAAGACTCTCTCCAACAATTTACTACTTAACTATAAAATGAATAAATCGAGGGACCAGTGCGCTGGCTCAGTGAATAAAGATACTTGATGAATTGGATCTCCCATAACCCACTTGGTAGAGGGGAGAACCAATTCCTGAAAATTGTCCTGACAGCCACACACATGCTGTGGCAGGCATGCCCAAACAATAAGTAAATAGTTAATCTTTGCAATAAAGAAATATAAAAGTCTTTGTGGCTCTTGTTATGAATTCTTATTTATTCTGAACATTTCTTTTACATGTATAGTAGAGTGATACTTTCCTACTTATTAAAGCTCCTAAAGGTCTTGAAAGAAAACTTATAGTTTTGATTTAATTTAAACATTAGAGGTTGGCTACTTTAACTTTTATGTCAGTCATGTTGAGAATCATCAAGAGTTGGTTATTCTTTCAGCACTGTATTCTGAATTTCTTTTTGCTAAATTTAAAGTTCTGTTGTGTTTAAAAATAGCTGATAGGTGAGCAGCTGCATATTTTTGACCTTTGTTTACTGTCTGAGAGTGTATTGTAAAGTTTGTAAATGTGTTCTTCCTCTTTTATGCAGGACCAGTGGCTGTAGGACAATTTCACCGGTCATTCCGGCGAGATAATTTGTCTCCTTATTCCTACGTATCAACTTCATCCCACAACCACAGCACGTTCCCTCTGAAAGGTTTAGATCGAACCCCGATTCCTCCTAGAACATGGCAGAACTCCCTTGGAATGCACCCTGGACAAGTGGAGACATCTCCCACTTTTTCAGATAAAGGGGTTCCATTTCCTGTACTGCAGAGATTTCCAACTGAGGTTACTTACACGCTGCAGCCCAGCGCCACATCTGTACATGTTCAACAAGGTCCTCAAACAATGGTCAGCTCCTCCCAAAAATACAGTAACTACACACCCTCGGCGCAGTACTCCCAAGCCTACTACCCAACAGGTAGGAAACATTCAAGTTCACTGGCTTCTATAAAGGTAGCTTATAAGAGCATTTATATTTTTGTAATATTTCAGTCTTTGTGTGCTTAACAAATAGGAATATGCATTTTAAAAATGTCATGACTTCTTATTTATTTATTTATTTTTGCTTTTTCGAGACAGGGTTTCTCTGAGGTTTTGGAGCCTGTCCTGGAACTAGCTCTTGTAGACCAGGCTGGTCTCGAACTCCCAGAGATCTGCCTGCCTCTGCCTCCCAAGTGCTGGGATTAAAGGCGTGCGCCACCACCGCCTGGCTATGACTTCTTAACCAGGCATATTTTTAAACAATATAAAATGCTTAGGGACTGGAGAGCTGGTCCAGTGGTTAAGAGAGTATACTGTTCCTGCAGAGAACCCTGGCTCACGTGTCAGGAGGCTCACAACTGTCTTAACTTCAGCTCAGGGGTCCAGTGCCTCTGGCTTCACTAGCACGTGCACTCATGTACATATCTCACCCTACATGCTCCTAATTAATGAAATAAATGTTACATATATGGTACGTATATAAAGTTTCATCTGTTCTTAAGGATTTTGAGAATCTGTTACCACATAAAAGTGTATATTTTCAGTAAAATGAAAATTCTATATCCACAAAGTGTATTCTAATTTTGAGATTAAGATTCAGTGCCCTGGGAGGCTGGAGAGATGGCTCAGAGGTTAAAAACACTGATTGCTTTTCTAGAGGACTCAGGTTCAATTCCCAGCACCCACATGACAGCTCACAACTGTCTGGAACTCCAGTTCCAGGGAATCCGACACATATAGACAAAACACCAAGACATACCAAACACATAGAGATTCAATGCCCTGGAACCTTACTTCCTTTCTTCCATTGTTGTCATGTTTCAGTAAGTTTGTCTTTAAAATATGTTTTTTATTTCACAACTGAGATTACCTCATAATTAAATCATTTTAGTATTTCAGTAATGAAGTTTAATAAGAACACATACTCTTAGCTGGGTAGTGGTGGCGCATACCTTTACTCCCAGCACTCGGGAGGCAGAGACAAGCAAATCTCTGTGAGTTCGAGTCCAGCTTGGTCTACAGAGCTAGTCCCAGGACAGCCAGGATTGTTACACAAAGAAACTCTGTCTCAAAAAAACCAAAAAGGAAAAAGAACACATAGTCTGAAAATTAAATCCTTAAAGTGTGATGAAGAGTAGAGCCCTGCACTATTCACCACAGCCAACTTAAGAACTGAGGAGTAACAGGCAAACTGACTGTGTAGCTGTGACTCCAGCCAAGGACAGTGAGGACAGGCTGGTAGATCCCAAGACATCAGGCAATCCTTCCAGTAGTTAGTTACCATTGCTTTTGCCTCTTGGAAACAATTTTAGTATTTTCAAATAACTTTATGCAGGATAGAATTATTTCATTCAAATTATATCTTATTTTATAGACACGCTGTAGCAGTGGTGTGTTTCCTCATTTGTAGTTCAGTGTTTTGACATTGAGACAAAATTCACCCTCAGTAACCACACCCTCAATTTACATACAAACAATTAGAAAAATTCTCAATGTTTTAAGTAAGTTTATAATTTTGTGTGGGTACCATTCCTAGTTAGCCTTGGCTGTGTGTGGTCTGTGGCCATGGGTTGGACAAGCCTGCACAGTAAGGCAGTAGACACAAGACAAGGGTCAACGCTTTCAGAAAAGACCAGGCAGAGAAGGAAGGGGACATTTCTCTCCTTCATGAATTAAGACTCTAGGAGCATTGATTTTTGTCAATTTTGCAGATCGAGAAAATCTCTGAAAGGCGTTTTCTAGGCCATTCTCCCAGGGAAAACTTAGCAAAATAAGAAAAAGGAATATAAGCTAGAAAAGGAATTAAATAAGTTGACATTTAAAAGTGTAAATGTGGTGACTGGTGTGTTTGTGATACTGTTCTCTGACGGTTAACTGGGAAATGTCTGGATCTTCTGCTGACTCGTTGCATTTTGCCTGATATAAATATCAAAGGGATTGCTCTACTTTAACCAATTGACCAAGTGGAATCCAATGTGGATGTTTAGAGCTACTACTCCTCTGGTGATAGAGCTGAGAAAAAAGGAGAGTAAATATGACTTAATGTTTTAATTGTTTTGCCTATTAGTAAAAGCAGAAAGATTTGTATGGTCTGAAGAGAAACCAGAATACCATTTTTGCCCCTTAGAAATTTTTAAAATTTTAGTCTTATATAGAAAATGATTAGACTCTAATATTTTTCCTGATTTGCAACTACTTCTTTGAAAAAAAAGTGCAGTCTTTAAAAGTAGAAGATGGCACTGGGTGGTGGTGGCACACGCCTTTAATTCCAGCACTTGGGAGGCAGAGACAGGTGGATCTCTGTGAGTTTGAGGCAGGCTGGTCTACAAGAGTTAGTTCCAGGACAACCAGGACTGTTACACAGAGAAACCCTGTATCAAAAAAGCCAAAAAAAAAAGTAGATGATGGCTAAATTTATGTTCATAAGTTATCAATCTTAAATACGCTAGAAAAGTAGGTTTTTTTGTTACTGATGAATTTAATCCAATATTTTTTTCTTTTAAAGATAAGATTTATTTACTCTTTAGCAATAGTTACCTTTAACAACTAGATTATATTCTGACTTTATTAATAAATATGAATTTATTCTTATTCATCCATTGAATGTATTAATTTATTTTAACAAACAAGGCATTTCTAGCTAAGTTATTTTAGCTGCATTCTATGTATGCATATGTGTAAGTAGATAGACACAGATTCTCTGTCTTCATACACACACACACACACACACACACATATTGAGACTGTATCTATCTCTCTATATAGTACTGGCTGCCCTGGAACTCACTATATAGGCCAGGCTGGCCTTCAACTCACAGAGATCTGCCTGCCTCTGCCGCCTAAGTGCTGGGACTAAAGGCATGCACCACCACTGCCAGGCTAAATACTTTTGTAGATGGAAATTTCTTTTCTGCCCAGTTCTGCAGCCATTCAGTCCCAGGGAAACACACAGACACTTATATTAATTATTAACTGTTTGGCCTCTTAGCTCAGGCTTATTATTAACTAGCTCTTACAACTTAAATGAACCCATAATTCTTGTCTATGTTTAGCCACATGGTTTGGTACTTTTTCTCATTAAGGCATTCTCATCTTGTTTTCTCTGCATCTGGCTGGTGACTGCGCCTCTGCCTTTCCTCTTCCCAGAATTCTTCTAGTCTGGTCACCCTGTTTATACTTCCTGCCTGGCTACTTGCCAATCAGCATTTTATTAAACTAATACAAGTGACAAATCCTGCTGGGCAGCCGTGGCACATGCCTTTAATCCCAGCACTTGGGAGGCAGAGACAGGTGGATCTCTGTGAGTTCCAGGTCAGCCTGGTCTACAGGAGGTAGTTCCAGGACAGGCTCTAAAGCTACAGCAAAACCCTATCTCGAAAAACCGAAGGGAAAAAAAAAAGTGACAAATCTTTACAGTGTACAAGAGTATAATACCACAGCATATTTTCTTTTACTTAAAACACTAAAGACTCAAAAGCTTCTTGTGTGTCTGGAGACAGGTCTCAGCAGTTAAGAGCATTGGCTGCTCTTGAAGGGTACTTAGGTTCAATTCCTAGAACTCACATGGTGATTCACAAACATTTGTAACTCCATTTCCAGAGAATCCAACACCCTCTTCTGACCTCCACAGGCACCAAGCATGCATATGGTACATACACATACATGCAGGCAAAATATTCATACATATTGAAATAAATAAACCTTTAAAAAAGCTTCTTGGGGGTTAAATTTTAGACTATGCAGGAAAGTGTAGACACGTACCCTTATCTTTCCAATTTGGAGTTTTGGAGGCATATTCTTATGAAACTATCAGACGTGGTGGCTTGAGCGCTATATTCCTTAACCTGCAGGAACAGGTGAATATAACATGGAAGTTTTTAAATTGGAAAATATACTTGGAGTTCTAAGCAATAGTCATTAAAACTAGAGAGATGAGAACCACTTATACATTCCTCGTTAGAAAATGTTACAAGTTGTAAATACTATTCAATCTTTGCAGAAATAGTATTTGTTAAATTACTGATTTGGGGTGTTATTAAAAATATTTTATTTTCAAGCTGGGCAGTGGTGGTGCACACCTTTAATCCCAGCACTCAGCAGGCAGGTGGATCTCTGTAAGTTCGAGGCCAGCCTGGTCTACAGAGCGAATTCCAGGACAGGCTCCAAAAAGCTTAAAAGAGAAACCCAGTCTTAAAACACAAACAAACAAATAAACAAAACCTTTTATTTTCAGCTGGGTATGAATGGCGCATACCTTTAATCCCAGCATGGGGAAGCAGAGGCAGATCTCTGTGAGTTTGAAATCAGCCTGGTCTACAGACTGAGTTCCAGGGCTACACAGAGAAACCCTGTCTCAAGAAACCAAAACCCAAAACAAACAAACAAATAAAACTTTACTTGTGAACTTGTAAATTAATACTTGTCTGCAAGAGTTCAAGGCAAGTATGTAGAAGGAACCATTAAGAGCAAGGAGGGTGTGGGGCCGTGGCTTAGTGATGCAGTTCTTGCCTAGCTCACTGGGCCCCAGCTCCAGCCCAGCACTGAAGAGCAGAAAGAGCAGCACAAATAAGAGCCCCTGTCATTTGGCATATCGTGTTGATTGTATTTTGTTTTGTCAGCATTTAACAAGGATAATTTGAGATGACTATAAAGTTTCTGAAATTATGAGAATAATAAAAACAAAATCTTCTGACAGCTTCTACACTTGCTCTTAGCCAAAAGGCTGGCTGAGCAGTGCTTGTGATGGCTTCGAATACATGACGTGAAGTGAGTGAGAGTCTTTGCACACTCTGCAGTGCTGCTGCATAAATAGAGTTGTATTGTTAAAGATGAGCTGTCTTCTCTGGGAATGAGAATTTCATAAAAACTGCTGTGCGATTGCCTAACTTCTCCAGTAGGGTGAAGGATACAAAATGCTAAGCAATATAGTCGCTATTTACTAAGCGCCTATTAACAGCATTGTGAACACCCTCTCAAAGCCAGATCAGCTCTTAGTGCTGAAAGGCAAGCCGACCTCTACCACATTTGCTTAGGTCACAACAAAAAGACTAACTGAAGAGTTACCAAATTCCAGTCCCTTCAAAACAAACTCTTATCATCTGAGGCTCAGGTAAAATTTTAATAAAAATACTTAACTACTTCTAAAAATTAGTTGTGAGGCGCTGGAGAGATGTAGTATCCTCTCTTCTAATTGTCTGCCTTTTAAACCAAAGCTGTCCTAGTCAGCAACTGCAACTCTGCCGCTACCAGCAGGCTAGGATGCAAGAGCCTCAGCCCTAAGAAATTCTGGTCCCTATGGTACCTACTCTTTCAAAACTACTAAGAGAACTTACTAAATCTCTGTCCTGCTAAAGAATTCAATATTCACGGCGCGGTAGTGGCACACACCCTTTAATCTCAGCACTCAGGAGGCAGAGGCAGGTGGATCTCTGTGAGTTTGAGGCCAGCCTGGTCTACAAGAGCTAGTTCCAGGACAGCCTCCAAAGCCACAGAGAAACCCTTTCTCGAAAAACCAAAAGAAAAAAGAATTCAAGATTCAAGGGTGGAGGTAGAATTGTGCCTCCCAGAGAGGCTGAATAGTAAACAGCTCACCTAGCTTGCCTCCTCCCATCTCCCAAGAAGTCCTTTTTCTCTCTCCTCTTTATAAACCCTTCTCGACCTGGCTCCTCCCTACTACTTCCTGTCAGCTAGATGCTCATGCAGCCTCCAGACCACTGGTGAATTTTATTTAACCAAGCACATCTTTGCATGATTAAACAAAGTGTTCCAGAACATAAAAGTAACACACCTTAAAATAATATTCTACACCAGAGCTGGCTTGATGGTTAAGAGCACTGACTGCTCTTGCAGAGGACCTGGGTTCAGTTCCCAACATTTGCATGGTGGCTCACAGTCATTTACAGCTCCAAGTCCAAGAGTTCTGGTGCCCTTTTCTGACTTTTCTGCCCATTTATGGGCTGGGGGTGGGGCAGGGGAAGCTGCAAGTTTTTAACCCTAGTACTCAGGAGGCAGAGGCAGTCAGTCTCTTAAGTTCAAGGCCAGCCTGGTCTACGTGGTCTACATAGTGAGCTCCAGGACAGCCAGAGCTACATAGTAAGACTCTATTTCTAAATAAATAAATAAAATCATTAGATTTGGCCTCTTTAAATAGTATGACTAATAATTTCATAAATGGTTTTTATAGTAAAGCCAGGAACTAAAAAAAAAATGCAATCAGGCTAACAAAATGATCATCAGAATCTTCTTGTATTTGTCCCCCTTTGAAGCACTCATTTTCCTTGCCTAGAACATTTTTACATCCTAACTCCTCAAAGACAAACTGTTGGGTCCGATGGTAGTTGATTCTATCTAGACTCTCACCCTCTGTTACTTTTAGTGTGATATTATAATCTCCCTCTTTTGTAGAAAATGTTCATTTTAGGCCTTTTAATTTTATTCATTTTTACTATGTATTTAAATATACTTAATATTCATCCATCCATATTTACCTATCAAGTTCTGTGTTACGAATTTTTTTTTCTTGACTAACATGCTGAATTGGCTCAAAATAAACTTTGCCTTTTCAAAATCATTTCTTTCCTTTCTGTGTGTATGTGTGTGGTGTGTGTGTGTGTGTGTGTGTGTGTGTGTGTGTGTTTGCATGTGTTGTGAATATGTGCCTGTGGAGGACAAAGGTTGGGGGTTTTCCTTGATCATTCTCCACTTTATTTCCTGAGGCGGGGTTTCTCCGTGGCTGACTAGCATAGATAGTCAGCATGCCCAGGGATCTTCCGCTTCTGCCTCCTGTGTGGCTTGTATGTAGGACTGAAGAGCCACACTCCAGTCCTGGTCTTCATGCTCATGCTGAAAGAGCTTCACCCTCTGAGCCTTCTCTCCAGCCCCCAAAGTTACATTTTTAAAGTCAAAGTCATGATGATAGCAAATTGTAGCTGTCCTTAACTTCATTTTAAAATGAACAGTTACTATGACCAGGCACTGCTTTAAGGACTTTCCAAACATTAATTCATTTAATTCTCAGACTTACCTTATAAGATAGATTTTGTCATTTTATAGATGGAGAAACTGAGGCACAATTGATAAGTGGCAGACTGATGGAGAAGCCTATCTATCTACTACCTGTCTTCTGTCTATCTACATTCTTACAAAAAGCCCCCAACGTGCATGCATGCGTTTGTGTGTGTGTTGTTTCTGTTGCTGTTGTTTTGCTGTATTTCTCTTTTAGGGGATTCTTCTGGTATTTCTCTCTTATCAGGTGTGGTAGACAAGGAAGATTGATGGAGAGATGTACCCTTGTATGCTGCTGGTGGCGTTGGGACTGCTCTGGGTTATTAGTTCATTCTACCTGAAGAAAGGGAACGTGATCCAGATGTTAGAGTGGAAAGGCCAAATTGGGTTGTGTGGCTGCTTTTAATGCATTTCAGTATTTTCTCTTCTGAGCAGTTTTTGATTATAATGGACCCTTGGTAAATGTTCTGTTGAGTGGAGTGGACTGGTTCTGGTTCATTTAGTCATCTGACATGGCCATCAATGGGTTATATTCTCAGTTTCTCTCTCATCCTAGACAGAAGCCATAATAGTTTGGGCCAGAAACTGAATAATATCCAAGAATAGGTTTTGTAAAAATTAAAACATCCTAACATGTAAAGGATAAAATATTTTAGCCTGTATGGTACTACACACCTATAATCTCAGCGCTTGAGATATGGAGGTAGTTGGTTCTGATTTCAAGGCCAGTCTGGGCTGTATGAGACCCTCTCTCAAAAAGCAAACACACACGCACAAGAGCTGGGGACATGGTTCAATCAGTACCGTGCTTGCTATGCAAGCTTGAGAACCTGAGTTTGGACACCCAGCACCCATATAAAATGCCCAGTATATGCCTGTAGTCCTCATACTGGGAAATGGAGACAGGATCTCTAGGGCTTGGTGGCTAGGCAGCTTAGCTGAGGCTGTGAGCTCCAGTATCAGCCCCTCAAACATTGAGGAAGAAAGAGATTGAGGAAGATATTTGACATCAACCTCTGGCTTCTAAACACACACACACATACACACACACACACACACACGATAAATATTTTCAAAATTAGTCTTTTAAATGAGGCTAGTAACTAAGACTATAAGGACTAAATAATTTGTATAAATTTATGCTTTGGGGCCTGACTGAGAGTTGATCTATAAATGCTGGTAACTCTAGCACCAGGGGACCCAGTGCTCTTTATTGACCTCCATAGGCACCTGCACTCATATATACAAACCCATATGAAGATGTATACATAATTAAAATCTTCAAATACAAGATACATAAAATATTTGAATATTTTTATTTTAAAAATATTTTTCATTTTTTTTTAATATTTATTTATTTATTTATTATGTATACAATATTCTGTCTGTATGCCTGAAGGCCAGAAGAGGGCGCCAGACCTCATTTCAGATGGTTGTGAACCACCATGTGGTTGCTGGGAATTGAACTCAGGACCTTTGGAAGAGCAGGCAATGCTCTTAACCACTGAGCCATCTCTCCAGCCCCCTATTTTTCATTTTTTTAAATTGTATTTGAATTGGCTCTTGGACAAAGGAGTTGCTTATAATCATCATTATCATCATTATTATTTGAAATAGTTTCTCAAGTTGTGGTTCTGCCTCCCAAGTGCTGGGATTAAAGACTCTCATCACTTTTTATTTGATTATTTGTTTGTTTGTTTTTCCAAGACGGGGTTTCTCTGTGTTGCTTTGGTTTTCCTGGAATTTGCTCTATAGACCAGGCTGGCTTCAAACTCGTAGAGATTCTCCTGCCTCTGCCTCTCAAGTTCTGGGATTAAAGGTGTGTGCCATCATTGACCAGCCTCATCAAAATATCTTAAAGATTCATCCATTTTGTAGTATTCGTCAAATTTTTCCTTTTTGAAGATGAATGATAATTCTACATACAAGTATTGATATTTATTCATTTATCTGTTGAAGGATTCTAAGTTGGTCCCACTTTTGTAGACTATTGCTATTCTGAACTTGGGTAGAGAATGTCTTGGGTTTTTTGTTTTGTTTTGTTTTGAGACAGGACATTGCTGTTAATCCCAGGTTAGCTTCAAACTCCATGTCCTCCCTTCTGAGATTCCTGAGTGTTGAGAGTTCAGCCTTGCATCACTATACCCAACTTAAAAATATTTTTCAGGCTAGGCAGTAGTGGTGCACACTTTCAATCCTAGCACTCGGGAGGCAGAGGCAGGCAGATCTCGGAATTCGAGGCCAGTCTAGTGTATAGAGTGAGTTCCAGGACAGCCAGGGCTGTCTCAAAAAACAAAAACAAAACAACAGAAAAAAATTTCTACTTTTATTTATTTTGGGTATGCAGATGCATGTCCACTTAGGATGGGGCTATGACAATATGTGTTATAACCCTATTGTAAGTTGAAGCTATTAAAATGCATTTGATAGGGGGCTGGAGAGATGGCTCAAGTGGTTGAGAGCATTGCCTGCTCTTCCAAAGGTCCTGAGTTCAGTTCCCGGCAACCACATGGTGGCTCACAACCATCTGTAATGAGGTCTGGTGCCCTCTTCTGGCCTGCAGATATACACACAGACAGAATATTGTATACATAATAAATAAATAAATATTTAAAAAAAATAAAAAATAAAATGCATTTGATACACTTAACATTCAGAACTTTCATAGTTTACTAGTAGGGCATTATAGGGTATCAGATGTTGGGAGCTGAGGCTCACTGTTGCTGCTCAGCATCTCAGGAGTAATGAGCTGTGGAACAGATAAGGTCTCAGTGTGTGGTTTACACTGAGTTCATATCACCTGTACACCACTGTGAAGCTGAAAGACTATGAGGGGCTGTATTCCCAGAGCATTTGTGTGACTGCACATTCACTCACTATTAACACTGCACTGCCCTGGAATAGATTCAAATCTGAAATATATGTTTAAATTATTTCCATAGAGCCAGGCGTTTTGTTTTTACTTTTTGAGACAGTATTTCTCTATGTAACAGCCCTGGCTGTCCTGTAACTCGCTTTGTAGACCAGGCTGACCTCGAACTCACAGAGATCCACTTGTCTCTGCCTCCCGAGTGCCGGGTTTAAAGGCGTGCACCACCACTGCCAGCCTACACTTTTTCTTATACAGGAAGCTGGATGCCTTGAGAGAGCATTGCCTTCAGGAAGACAAAGCAAGATATAGGAGAGTGTGTCTTAGAACATGGGGATAACTTGGTTTCTTAATGTTATTGTTTTCATAATTCACAGTACATTAATTTTTCATATGCTAAGCACAAACTTGAATTTTGGCACCTAGATATTCCTGTTCCGCATACTTGCTGATAGCACACTCTTTCAATTGACTGTACAAAGTGGACTGCACTGGTAGCAAGAGTCTTTGGAAAGTGTGGCTTCACAGACTCTCCTTCCCATCCCATTTGTCATCTCTTACTGGACACGCTGAATAGTATTCATGGTTTGCTGTTTTCTTACACACAAGACTCATTTGTCAACTCTATTATAATGACATTCTCTGAGCTATATTGTACTTTTATTTCTCCAGCAAATTTTCTAGAGAGCATTTTAACATTCAAAATATTTAGACAGTAGAGCCATACTACTGGAATATTAGAAAAATAAATGTAGTCTTTGGATTAGTTTATTTGTAATGAAGTTTTGTGTTTCAGTACAATTAGGAGACAATAACCTGCAGCTCTTGACTAGGTCTTTTCTGCCACTAGGGGGCTAGGTTTTCCTTAGTAATAACTGGAGGGGAAATGTCCTTTCTTCCCAGTTTTGACACCCCTGCAGATCTGTTGTAAGGAGGCTTCTAGTTAGTACGCGGCCACTTAGCCCTGAAATAATCACACAGAAACTGTATTAATTAAATTACTGCTTGGCCCATTAGCTCTAGCTTCTTATTGGCTAACTCTTTTTTTGTTTTGTTTTGTTTCGTTTTTCGAGACAGGGTTTCTCTGTAGCTTTGGAGCCTGTCTTGGAACTAGCTCTTGTAGACCAGGCTAGCCTCGAACTTACAAAGATCCGCCTGCCTCTGCCTCCTGAGTGCTGGGATTAAAGGTGTGCGCCACCACCACCCAGCTATTACTGGCTAATAAATTGTGTATTAAGCCACATGGCTGTGGCTTACTGGCTAAAGTTCTGGCATCTGTCTCCAGCATGGCTTCTCTCCAACTTTGCCTTCTCTCTCCCAGCATTCAGTTTAGTTTTCCCTGCGTAGCTAAGATCTGCCCTATCAACAGGCCAAGGCAGTTTTCTTTATTAATTAACCATTTGTATTCACAGCATACAAAGGGGAACCCCACATTACAAATCCTCCATAGTTAACTATTTATGGATGTACTTTATTTCCCAGCATATTGATTCTCTCAAGTACAGAAGAAAATGAGTCTGCTAGAACATCAGCCTTGTTACTGTTGACAAATTTCTTATTATCTCTGAATTTTAGTTGTAAAGTAGTGTCATGCTGATTGGTTTGATAAAAATGCATAGGAAGCATCCACCATTGTGACTGAAGCATGGTGGGCATTCAACACATATCATCTTCTGTTTACCCCAAAGGTGTGATGTTGTAACTGACTCTCACTCATTCTGGAGAGACTCTCCAGAAAAGAGCTCAGTGTAGTCAGACTGACTGCACCTGTAAGTTTACTGTTCCTGTGCAAAGAGTTCCATCTGTTCATGGTATCTTAACCATAGGGAAAGGTTTGCAAGATCTATTTTTGAGTTTGTTACCTAGTACTACACACATTTTTCATTAAAATATTGACTATTGACATTTATTGATTGTTGTTGTTACTGTCCTAAGCTCATTACGTTGTTACTTGAAGCAGCCATGCTAGTAGGTTCTGTTATTACCCCTGTTTTAACAGGATGCAAACAGTGAGACCTGAAGTGATTAACCATGTTCAGATTTATAAAATACTAATTATGGAGCCAGGACACAAAACCAGGCAGGCTGAGTCCAGGATCCACGTTCCTAACCACTGCATGTTTCTCTACTAAACACATCATGTACTGATAGATTGGAGAATATGTTTACTTACTTTACTTTTAAAGCCTCCCCTCTCCAAATAGTTGCTAAAATGATTGAAACAATTATTTAGGAACTAAGAATATAGTTTCTGGTTTTAGTGAAATGAAATTACTTTCAATAAGAATAACTATTTGGTTAGAAAAGTCACAATATACTTAAGCACTGAAGAACCACTTAGTGGCTGAGGACGGAGCATGGTCAATAGATACCAGCCTCTTGTACACAGAGCCCTAGGCTTAATCCCCAGCGGTGCATACACTACGTTGGTAGCTCATGTGAGAAGTAGAGGCAGGAGAATCATGAGTTCATAGTTGTCTTCAGCTACAGAGTGAATTTTTGACCAGCCTGGGCTGCATGAGACCCTGTCTCAAAACAACAACAAAAAATAAATTAAAAACATAGACATAACCTTTTGAAAATTTATTACAGCCAGGTATAGGTACATACATTTATAAACCCAGCTCAAGAAGAAGAGAGCTAAGAGGATCACAGGAGTTCATGGTCAGCCAGGAATATACATCAAGATCTTGTCTCAAAAAATAAATTAATTAAATTTATTACATGACCTTGACCATGTTTTTTAAGCAATCAACAGCACCCATTGTGTGTGTGTGTGTGTGTGTGTGTGTGTGTGTGTGTACAACAGGAAGGAAGTTCTTTGAGTGCCGTATTGTATTTGGTTGATGACTTGTTTGTATTTGAATCTGTTCCAGCTGTGCTGCAGTGCTGCTCTCCTTCCACCCACATGGATGCCCTAAGTAGCTGTGTCACTCCTACTGCCTCTTCCTATGCTCACTGTAACTACTTCCAGGTAAGATTCTTGTACACACTGGGCCTGGCAGATTTCCAGAGTAGACGCCAGAAATAAGCTGGGTTTGTGGACTTAGTTTTCTGAGTTCTAAATAAAAGAGAGTTGATGTGAGTGATGTTTGAGTGCTAGTCTTAGCTGGCATGGTCCAGTATAGGAACCATTAGCTTCATGTAATCTTTTTGTTTTTTAGACAGGGTCTTGCTAAGCAAAACTGGTCTCAAATTCATGATCCATATGTCTCCCTCTGCCTTAATGTTGGACCACAGATGTGTGTACTACCAAGCCCAGCTCACATGTAGCCTTTAACTTTAAACTGTTGGGCTAGGGATTTAGGTTAGTAGTAAAAACATTTGCTTGTCATGCACAGGACCCTGGGTTTAATCCCCAGTGCTGAAAAAAAAATTAATGAAAATTTAAAGCACTTTCTGGGGTCACACTTCATTCCATTTGTTCAGAGGTCATGTGGTTATGACCAGGAGGCTGCAGTAGAGAAGTGCAATGTTTACATCACTGCGGATGACCGTTTCATACTCTACTGTTTAGGCTTTTTCAGGATAAGATGAATACCAGTAAAACTCAGTGTATCTAAAATGACAAATTTAATTACTGGCCCCTTCAGCCTTAGCATGCATGTTGTAGACACTTACTTCAAATATATTGTCAGTATTTCTTAGGAAATGACTGCTTAGGCCGGGAGGTGGTGGCGCATGCCTTTAATCCCAGGACTCAAGAGGCAGAGGCGGATTGCTGTAAATTCAAGGCCAGCCTGGTCTACAAGAGCTAGTTCCAGGACAGGCTCCAAAGCTACAGAGAAACCCTGTCTTGAAAAACAAAAAAAAAAAACCAAAAAAAAAAAGGAAATAACTGCTTTGATATAAGTGGTTTATATTGATGTTTTTTAGAGCAAGAACAGATTGTATAGTATGCATTCAGTGTTGTAATTCTTATAGTGGAATTGTGTGTTTGGCCAGATAATAATCTAGCTAAGATAGTTTTGCTTCTAAGAGAATTTGCGTGTGTGTTTGAATGTGTGTCTGTGCTGCAGTGCTGGGGATTGAGCCCAGGCCTTCACATGTTAGGCAAACACTACCAGCAGCCCAAGAGAATATTTTGTTAGTGGCATTAGGGTACTCCAAAAGACATTTCTTTTATTTTTATTTTTTATGGAAAACATAGGAGGGCCAGGTGGTGGTGGCGCACATCTTTAATCCCAGCACTCGGGAGGCAGAGGCAGGCAGATCTCTGTGAGGCCAACCTGGTCTACAAGGGCTAGTTCCAGGACAGGCTCCAATACTACAATGAAACCCTGTCCCAAAAAATAAACAAAAAACAAAAAACAAGAGAGAGAGAGAGAGAGAGAGAGAGAGCGCATGGGAAATAGATAGACTATTGTTTGAAGAATATAGAGTCTGATAAAGGTTATTTAACCTTGTTCTTTCTTTCTTTTTTTCTTTCTTTCTTTCTCTCTCTCTCTCTCTCTCTCTCTCTCTCTCTCTCTCTCTCTCTCTCTCTCTCGTTTCTGTCTATAGCCTATGCTGTCCTGGAATGCTCTGTGTAGCCCAGGCTAGCTTTGAATTCGTGAAAATCATTCAGCCTCCTGCATGCTGGGATTACAGGTGTCAACAACCACGTTTGGCTTAGCTGGCTATTTTATTTTCTACTGTGTAGCCCTAGCTGTCTTGGAACTTGCTATATAAACCAGACTGGCATTGAACTCACAGATCCACCTGCCTCTACCTCCCAAGTGCTTGGACTAAAGGTGTGCACCACCACCGCCCCGCCTTTAGTTGGCCATATTTTTAAGAATTTTATTTATTTATTTTATGTACGTGAATGCTCTATCAACTTTATGTCAGAAGAGGGCATCAGATCCCACTATAGATTTCCCTTTTAAAAATGGGAAAACACAAAGCATTTCAGATTCTTTTGATTATTCAATATAATAAGTACCAGATTTAATGGCATATGTCTTTAATTCCAACGCTCAGGAGGCAGAGGCAGGCAGACCCTGTGAGTTTGAGGCCAGCCTGGTTTACAGAGTGAGTTCCAGGACAGCCAGTACTCCATAGAGAAAGTCCCGCATAGAAAGATGAAAAGCAAAACAGAAATCTATGTGATAAATTTAGTGGCCTTGTTGGCAGTTGCATGAAAAGTCAATGTAGGACTGGCCAACAAGATGTCTCAGCAGATAAAGGTGTTTACCACCAAGTTAGACAACAGGAATTCAACCCCCAGGCCCCAAATGGTGGAAGGAGATAATAACAGACTCCTAGAAGTTGTCTTTCAACCTCCTTATGCACCCTTTGGTGGCATGCTTGCACGCGCATACACACACACACACACACACACACACACACACACACACACACACACACACACATATACACAGAGTAAATAAAAAATTTTTGAGGAAAAAAGATCAGTCTGTTGTCGTGGTTAATAGCAGAAGTCAAGCAAACCTAAGCTTGGACCCAGGCTCTGTCAGTTATTTCAAAACCAGTTTTTAGCTAGGCCCGGTTACACATTCCTGTAATTTCAACACCCAGAAGATAGATGCAGGAGGTTTCAAGTTTCAGAATAGCCTGAGCTACATAGTGAGTTCCAGGCTAGCTTGGGCTCTGTATCAAGATCCTGTCTCAAAACAAAAAACAAGGCAAGGAAGCAAACAAACAAACAAAAAACAAACATGATAAAGTAAGACCAGTAGGACGGTTCAATGCAAGCCTGAGGACCTGAATTTGAGTCCCAGAACCCATGTAAAGGTGGAGAGAGCAGACTTCACAGGGCTGTCCTCTGATTTTCACATGGATGCCATGGTATACACATCACCCACCACAATAATAAATAGATATTTAAATGATAGAGTAAATTTTATCATTTTTAAAATGGAAATCATTGTACTGAGGGTGTAGCTTAGTTGGCAGATGCATGCATGAAGCCCTAGCTTTGATTAGGACCTTATAAACAGGGTGTGAGTCACGTGACTGTAATCTTAGAATTCTTAGAACACGTGGAAGTAGGAAGGTCAGAAGTTCAAGGCCATTCTCTGTTCTCCTGTAGGATAGAAGTTTGAGGCCAGCCTTAGATGTAAAGAAATAAAATTATCCAGCAACTGATGGAGGCAGAGGCAAAGACCAACATCGGAGCACTGGACTGAGCTCCCAAAGACCAATTGAAGAGTGAAAGGAATGAGAATATGAGCAAGGAGATCAAGACCATGATGGGTTCACCCACTGAAACAGTTTGCCTGAGCTAATGGGAGCTCACCAACTCCAGCCAGACTGGGAAGGAACAAGCATAGGGCCAAACTAGTTCCTCTGAATGGGGTTGACAGTTGCATGACTGGGGCAGACTGAGGGGCCACTGGCAGTGGCACCAGGATTTATCCCTATTGCATGTACTGGGATTCTATTCTCCTTGTATGTATACCTTGCTTATCCTAGATATAGTAGGGAGGGCCTTAGACCTTCTACAAGGCGACGTGCCTTACCCTCTCTGATGATTAGATGGGGGTGGGGTGAGAGGGTGAACAAGAAAGAAAAAAGAGGGCTGGAGAGATGTCTCAGCGGTTAAGAGCACTGATTGCTCTTCCAGAGGTCCTGAGTTCAATTCCCAGCAACCACGTGGTGGCTCACAACAACCTATAACGAGATTTGGTGCCTTCTTCTGGCCTACAGGCAGGATACTACATAAATTAATAAATAAATCTTAAAAAAAAGAAAAAAATGAATGAAGAACATCACATTTCAGAGGGCTCGTGAGGATTAAATGAAGTAATGTCTGCAAAGCACTTAGCATGTGTTTGAAACATACTTAAGAACTCAAATGGTGATATTGACTATAATAACTTGATGCTTACACTATTTCAGTTTACATTATTTATTCTAAACAGCAACCCAATTCTTATAATATGTTCAACAATATCAACTCATCCTATGTTTTATTTAATTATAGCTCTTCTGCACTTCTGTTTATAATCTGAAATAATATGGCATCTATTGAATGTCTACTCTAGTTAAAGTACAGTTTATTTATTTATTTATTTATATAATTTTTTTTTTGGTGAGGGGGTTTGAGACAGGGTTTCTCTGTAGCTTTTGGAGCCTGTCCTGGAACTAGCTCTTGTAGACCAGGCTGGCCTCGAACTCACAGAGATCCGCCTGCCTCTGCCTCCTGAGTGCTGGGATTAAATGCGTGCACCACCACCTCTGGGCACTTATTTATTATTATTTTTTTAAATATTTATTCATTTATTACGTATACAATATTCTGTCTCTGTGTATGCCTGAAGGCCAGAAGAGGGCACCAGACCTCATTACAGATGGTTATGAGCCACCGTGTGGTTGCTGGGAATTGAACTCAGGACCTTTGGAAGAGCAGGCAATGCTCTTAACCTCTGAGCCATCTCTCCAGCCCCCTATTTTTTAAAGCTTTATTTCTTTATTATGTATGCAGTGTTCTGCCTGCATGTGTGTCTGCATGCTAGAATAGGGCACCAGATCTCATTATAGATAGTTGTGCATGAGGTTGCTAGGAATTGAACTCAGGACCTCTGGAAGAGCAGCCTATGCTCTTAACCTCTGAGACGTCTCTCCAGCCCTAAAGCACTATTTATATGAACATATCATTTAAAAAACTTTTTTTGAACTAGGATCTATCTATGTAGCCCTGGATGTCCTGAAACTTACAGTGTAGATCAGGCTGACTTCAAACTTGTGTTCCTCCTGTCTCTCCTTCCCAAATTCTGGGATTAAAAGTGTGCTCCATCACACTCTGTTAAGAGAATATATCTTAAAGATATGAATCTAAAAGCAACAACTCTCCTAGTCATTATTATTTAAAACAATCTCAGGAACCGTTCCATACATTTTCCCCCAGGTTATTTGGAACTGAGTATTAGTGCTTCCCCTGAATGATATAGAATGATTGATGGACTTATTCTATGTTTAAAATGTTCTTGCTCCTTAAATAGTGTATGATAAGTAAGAGTGACATTTTGTCTGCCTTCATTGAGGAATTGTAGTAGATAGATGTTTGGTCTGCAAATTGGTATTTGGGTACTATAGCCTTTTTGTATTTTTTTTATCCTGAGAATTAGCTGTCCATTCCAAAACTAAACTTACAGGTTTGTGTATGATATATATTAAGCAAATGTTATTAATTAATAATATATTTGAAACTACCGCTGCTGTAAAGCAAATTAACATTCAGGTTTTTTTTTCTTTTTTGATGTTGGTAACTGAACCTAGGCCTGAGTGTGCTAGGCATTGCTCTACCATTGAGCCACATTCCTAGTTCCACTTTCAGGCTTTTGTGAGCTCAAGTTTACTGTTTTTAGCATTCATGAACTTAAATGTTACTATTTTCCTACCTGATTTTCTATCCATACAGTACTATTTTCTCTTTTCCCAGAATCCTCCAATGCAATCTTCCTATCCAGTTGAATTTCTGCCTTCTAATTGGCCTTGCAGTGCTACTGATGAAAATAAAAAGACAGAAGTAAACCTAGAGGCTGTCTTTCAAATAGTAGATGAGTTGCATTCCTCCCCTAAATTGGAGATGGTAAAGGTGGAGCCTGTTGAGAATCAGTGTCCATCATCTCAGTCTAACAGAGGCCAGCATATCTTACCTAACTCAAACAACAGCAATCCATCTTCCACAAATCAGGCTAGCCAGCTGGAGCCACTTACTCCTGTAGGCTCAGATATTACGTCTTTTGTGGTTGGAACAGAACAAGCAATTACCTGCTCTCTACCACAGTCACCTGAGTACATCTATACCATCCACACAGCTCAACCTTTGGAAAATAGCACAATGCAGGAATCTGCAACCATCCAGCAAAGTCATGTCAAACTGAAGGAGCAGCTAAATCATAACCCATCTCCGTCTTCAGTAGTATTTGTGCAGGAAGGGCTACCGTTCAGCACACAACAGGTAAGAGTACAAGCAGCAAGAGTACTAAGTTCACAGTACACAGTGTTTCTTGCTAAAGATGTTAGCTAAGAGTTTGTTTAGATGTTATTCGCATTTAATATCAGTTTATTGTGGTTTCCAAAGGGATTGTGTCATAAAGTCGTAATGATTAAGCAAAAAAAAAAAAAAAAGGAAGTTACTTTAACCGTAACTATTCCCCAACTGTGGTAGTCTGAAATGAACCTCTAGAGAAGCAATCAGATTGATTAAGGTCTAAATACTATTTGTAGCCTATTGGCACTTGCCTATATCCCAACACTTAAGAGGTGGAAGCAGGAGGATTGCTGGGAGTTTGAGGACTTGCTGAGCTTTATAGTGAGTTCAAGGTCAGCCTGGGCACGCGGATAGACCTCGTCTGGAAAAAAAAAATTAAAATCGCCAGGCGGTGGTGGCACACGCCTTTAATCCCAGCACTTGGGAGGCAGAGGCAGGCAGATCTCTGTGAGTTCGAGGCCAGCCTGGTCTACAAGAGCTAGTTCCAGGACAGGAACCAAAAACTACAGAGAAACCCTGTCTCGAAAATCCAAAAATAAATAAATAAATAAACAAATAAATAAAATTGAAAAAGAAAATATAATTTCATGTTGGATATTCCTTGAGTTTTGTCCCTTGCCTTACCTTAGTTTGGATACACTAAAAGATATGTCCAGCTGATATAACTTCACCAACTAGAAGAGTGGTCTACTTGACGTGTGTGATGACTTTCTTAGCTCTCTGTAGATGGAAGTAAGGATAAAGTTGCAGGTCATTTCTTTCTTTTTAAAATTATTTATTCATTTTATGTTATGTGTATGAGTGTTTTGCCCACATATATGTTTCCTTGATATCATTAGAAGTCAGGGGAAGGTATAAGATGCCCTGGAACTGGGGTTACAGAGAGTTGTTAGATGCCTTGTGGATGCTGGGAATTGAACTTGGATTCTCTGCAACAGCAGCCAGTGCTCTTAACTGCAGAGCCATCTCTCCAGCCCCGTTTGTTTTTTTATTTAAATAACATTACAAAACTCTATTGATTTTATTGGGTTCAGGTTTCTTATTAATCTTGCATCCCTTAATCAATTAAACAAAAACTAGTTAATCAAAAGTACATCCAAAGTAGCCCAGCTCTTGGGATGCTGAGGTGGGAAGGGTGCCACAAGTCCCAGGCCAGCCTGGGTGACAATTGATGCTCAGTCTCAAGGAGATAAGACATATCTATAATTATTGTATGCATCCAGGAAGTCCATGCTGGCCAGGAATTCACATTTTAGTCAAGAGTGGCTTGAATCTCTGGTTTTGTTATAGGTAGTTCTTTCTAAAATATCTAAATATATGTAATCAAGATTTTTATTGCATTTTCTCACTTCCATTCCCTTTTTTTTTTTTAGTGGTGGCAGTAGAATTAGCTGGGGATAGAATATTGGGCTTTGTCCATTCTGATTACGCTATTGTATTTGGATATACTGAAAGATATACTCAGCTGATGTAATTTCAGTACCTAAGCAAGAATTGTAGCACTCACTAGGTTATACCTTATCCTAAATGTTTTTAGATTTCTTTCAATTCATTGTCATTTTTGAGACTATTAAAATATGTATTAAGTTGATATAAGTCCAGTAAAGATAGCCTCATTAAATTTGAAATATGCCTGTAGAAATATAAAATATTTAGTATCTTCATATTTATATGTGAACTACTGAATTGCATATCTTAAACTGAATGAATATACAGTGTTTTCCTTAATATACTTAACTATCATAGTTCTTCCTGAAAGCTAAATTTTAACTTTTAGCTTCATATAATAATACAGTTATATTTTAAATAAACATAAAGAACAGCATAGCAGAAGTTGATTATTTTGACAAAGGGTTTTAATATTCCAAAGAAAATTTTGGAACCAAAGAAACTCATTTATAAACGGGATGGATAGAGATTTTATAGAGAATGAAGCATAAACAGTTTTGATACCATCTTTAATGCAGAATATAAAATTAGTAAGATAGTGTCCATTCCCCAGTGTCACTATCCAGTAGGATCATGCTTATTTGTGACCATCCAAGGGTCACCAACGAGGAAGGGGCGTCAACTTGAACACACATTAAAGTGAAAGGATAGAGTTTTCACCAGTTATGTAAAATGTCTTACTGGTGTAAGTTATAAAACATATCCAGCTACATGGTAGATCTTCCTCTGCTCACCAGTAAATATTTTAGCTTCATATGCATTTCAGTGACTTGAGTATGTGGAAAATGTACATCTTACTAGTGAGTATTTAGATAAGTCAACACAGTTAAGCGTAATGCCCTTCATAAGCAGGAAAACGTGTTTGCAGAATCCTGTTCCTATACTAGAACTTCTCTGATAATATATATTAACTTTCTGTAGATATTTGGGAATAATAAGTGTGTTTAATATTTTAGGTGGATAGCAGTATAAAATGCCAGGCCAATCCACAGGAGAATATATTGCCTTCAGAACAAATGGGATTCCTTATTTCAGAAATGGGGCCTGCTAGCAAGGCTAGTAAAGACACAGGCTTATCCACTCCAACCAGATACAGAGAGCGGAGAAGCAACTCACGAGGAAAGTCCCCTGGTAAGGGTGAAATAGTGTAAGCTATTGAATGAACAGCTCTAAACTGCTAGAACCAGAGCCTCAGTGTATAATTACATATAATGGTAATTTGTATGGATCTTTATTATTTATAATTATTATGTCTCTCATGTTGCTGTTTTATATAGTTGTGGTTTAAACTAGTTTTGTAATGTATGCAGTGGTTGTTTTCTAACAGTGCAAAGAAGAACTGAAGGTTTCGGGGAACTGGGGAGATGGCTCAGCAAGTAAAGCACTTGCTGTGCTAGTGTAAGGACGGGAGCTCAACTCTCCATGACTCACATTTTAAAAGCCAGGCAAGTCGGCATTGTCTTGTAGCCTAGAACTGATTGCTGGGACTTACTGGCCACCAGCCTAGTTTCAGTTCACAGAGAGCCCATCTCAAGGGATGAGGGGAGAGTAATAGAGAAG
The DNA here is from genome assembly GCF_037038515.1 of Microtus pennsylvanicus. NCBI lineage: Eukaryota > Metazoa > Chordata > Mammalia > Rodentia > Cricetidae > Microtus > Microtus pennsylvanicus. The sequence goes on along the minus strand of NC_134589.1, from coordinate 33,941,876 downwards.
CTGGAGGCTTCCGGCCTCTGTGTGAGTGCACATGCATGCATCCCCATGCCTCCACATATTTAAGATAAGAAATGAAAGAATATGAGCTTTCAAAATATTGTATATGTTAAAGAAAAGCATAGGCTTTTAGACTATGAAGAACAGAAAAGACAAAAAAAGGGGAATTTAATAATCATCTTCAGATGCTAAAGATCTTATTTATCTTATTAACAAACAACAGGGAATGTATTTAAATTGTGACACAAGAATATTTGATGACATTAAAGATAATACCTTGAGTACATTATAAATATACTTTGAAGAATGAATCTGTATAAGTGGCATTTTCTTTGTATGTGTGGTTTATAGGAGTCTAGTTATATATTGGACACTGGGGCACTTGCAGGTGTTTCTTTTTCTTTTTCTTTTTTTTTCTTTTTTGACACAGGGTTTTGCTGTAGCTTTGGAGCCTGTCCTGTAACTAGCGCTTGTAGACCAGGGCAGGTGGTTCTTTTTTTGAGATGGGGTCATCCCAGGCTGCCCTCAAACTGGAGCAGTGATTCTTATGTATCAGCCTAATTAATATGTAGACACATACTACCAGACCCAACTTTGATCTGCTTTTTTTGGGGCGGGGGTGGTTTGGTTTGGTTTGGTTTTTGGTTTTTTGAGACAGCGTTTCTCTGTATCTTTTGGAACCTGTTGTGGAACTCGCTCTGTAAACGAGGCTGGCCTCGAACTCACAGAGATCTGCTTGCCTCTGCTTCCCGAGTGCTGGGATTAAAGGCATGTTTATCTAAAAATGTTTTTTATTATCCAAATCACTGTACCCTGCAGTGAACATTTTTTTCTTCTTTCTTTTCTTTTTTAGATAGGTATTACCAGCTGACATGGAACTCACTGTGCAGTCTAGGGTGGTTTTGAATTCATAATCTTCCTGCCTCTTGAGTGTTGAAATTGTGGTCATGTGCCACTATATCTTGCTTGCAGTGGCTAATGTAATCGTCTCAAATTAGCCAGATTTGGTGGCTCACGCCTGTTATCAGCATTGGGAAGTTGGCACAGGAAGACTGATGGTGCTATTGTAGATCAAGGCCGACCTGTGCTGCAGAGTAAAACACAGCTGCAACACACAAAATGCAGGTTAAGGATGGAACTTATTGGTTAAACACGTATCTAGATTAAACCACAGCACTGAAAACAAACACCTCAAGTTAAATGCATGTCAGATGCCTGCAATACAAGCAAAATTAGTTAACCAAATTTGTCACTAACCTATTTTTAAATATTAAGAACTTGTTTGAGAATTTCCCCAAAAGTATGATGGAGATAGTAGTGCTCAGGGTCTGTCATGGTGGCACACTCCATGAGCCCTGCACTGGGGGGAGACACATTGTGAGTTTGAGGTCAGTCTGGATCACAAACAAAGATGGTGCTCAGACTGACTAAGATTATCTATCTTGTGAGTGAGCTTGCATAATCATGTTTAGTTGAGGATATTTCCCAATCAAGCTGGAGATTTCTCATGACTGAAGACAAGTAAGGCAATGACATTAGCCTAGAAGGTCGTATCGAAGCAAGAAGGACAAGGTCTAATTTTGATGTGCCTATTTTTATGCCACAAAGCAAATTAGATGGAAGTACTGCATTTTTTTTAAAGATTAGAAGACAGCCAGGCGGTGGTAGCGCATGCCTTTAATCCCAGCACTTGGGAGGCAGAGGCAGGCGGATCTCTGTGAGTTGGAGGCCAGCCTGGTCTACAAGAGCAAGTTCCAGGACAGGCTCCAAAGCCACAGAGAAGCCCTGTCTCGAAAAACCAAAAAAAATAAAAAAGAGCAGGGAACCCTGACTGCTCTTCAGACTGGAAAGGGAGGGGGAGAGGAGTGGGAGGAGGGAGACAAGAGTGGGAGGAGGGGGAGGGAAATGGGAGGCTGGGAGGATGCGGAATTTTTTTTCAATAAAAAAAAATAAATAAAATAAAAAAATAAAGATTAGAAGACTACAATATCTGACTTTCCTGTGCAAGGACCTACCTTGCTTTTTTCCCTTCATAACCTCATTTGAAGTGGTTCTCAGGAAGGATTGAAGATTTTATTTTTATAAGCAATCTAATTATCCTAAACAAACAAAAACTTTAAATTTGTTTTAACAATGAAACATGTCAAATCATAGACTTGAGGTCATGTGTGTACTTTCCTACCATACACATACTTTTTCCCCCGAAAAAGTATTTTTTTTAATTGTCATTTCGAGACAGCATCTTGCTAGGCATCCCTGGTTGGCCTGGAGCTTACTATATAGACCAGGCTGCTTGATTCTGCCTGTCTCTGACTCCCAAGTACTAGAATTATAGGTCTGACATTGTTAGATTTTTAAAAATTATAGCATGGGTTACATAAGGCCATTTTCATACACGTATTTAATGTATTTTTAACATATCCCCTCATATCCTGCTATCTTAACCTCTCTTTTTTTAAATTAAGACAAGTTTATTGAGAAAATAATGGCATGAACACAAACTCCTTTTCATTTTAAAAATTCAGTGGAATAAGTATTAAGTTTTATCTAACTTTTTTTAACAGAACAAAATTTTACTTTAAATCTCAATGCCTCATATGCAAAGACTAAACTTTAAATATATCATATTTTTATTAAAATATAATTGCATCATTTCCCTCCATTCCCTTTTTTTCCCAACTCCTCCATCTTCTTCCTTTCAAATTCCTGGCCTCCTTTTAAAAATTGTTATTGTTACAAACACACACATGCATGTATATATATGTATGTATGTACATATAAATATATAAATACAACCTGCCGAGTCTTTTCAAGACATGAACATAATTTCAGGGTTAGCCACATGGTATTCGATAAGGGGCTCGTCTCTTAAGGGAAGATTACTTCTGCTCTCAGCATCTCTTAGCTGTCTGTAGTTCTTGGTCTAACCTAGGGTTAGGCCCTGTGAAATCTCCCCACCCATGTCTATTGTTATTGCTCTTGTTCGGGTGTTATTTAGGCAGCCATTTTACTGAGGTGTAATAGGTGAAGCTGACCTATTATTTCTAGAAGACACAGTCTTGCAGGAGATTTTCTAGTCCTCTGTTCCTCCCCTACTTTGGTTTTTCAAGATAGGGTTTATGTGTGTAGCTCTAGCTGTCCTGGAACTCACTCTGTAGACCAGGCTGGAATCAAGATTTCTTTCCCAATTCCAGCTTCCAGTCCTAAATAACCAACACAGAATTAACATTACTTACAAATGCTTAGCCAGTAACTCAGGCTTATACTGGCTAACTCTTACATTTAATTAATCCATATTTTCTATCTATGCTTTGCCATGGCTCATGGCTTGTTACCTCTTTTTTTTTTCACATCCTGCTTCCTCAGTGACTGGCTTAACTCCACCCTTCATCTCATTTCATCAAGATTTTATTAAATTATTTGCATATGTGGGTGTCTTTATGTGAGTTTGTACACATGAGTACAGTGCAGTAGAGGCCAGAAGAGGGCATTGGATTCCCTCAAACTAGAGTTAGAGATGGGTGTCAGCCACCTGATGTGGATGCTGACTCAAGTCCTTTGCAAGAGCTACATGCACTCTTAACTGTTGAGCCATCTTTCTAGACCTGGCGCTTTGTGAAATCACTTTATATTACTACTCAAATTGGGATGCTGAGAACCTGGATACATGATTCAAATAACTGAACCCTAGATGTTAGTTTGCCAACCACAGGCAAAGGATTGTTCCCTTCCAGGCAGTAGCTTGTTGTTAGAATGCTTATCTAGCATATGTGAAGTCCTTTAGATTTGATCCCCAGCACTATATAAACCAGGAATGGTGTTGTGGGTTTATAATTCCAGCACTCCAGAAGTGGGTAGAGGCAGGAGGATCAGGAGTTCAGATATACAAAACGCAGCTTGGGTTAAATGGGACCCTGTCATAATAAGAAAAAAAGAAAGAAAGAAAAGAAATGTTCCCAGTGTTATCCTGTTCTCATTTCTTCTTTTAGGATTTTGCTAAATGCAAGAAATAAGTGAACACAATGTAAATTTTGTTAGCCCTTTCCTCTGTGGTTGTATGCTCATTTGTTGTGTGGTTTACTTTCTAGGGCATTACAGGTAGTGAGTGATTTTTATCAGATGTTTTTGTATGGTTAGATTTTCTGTTGCTGTGATAAACACCATGGCTAAAAGCAGCTTGGGGAGAAAAGAGTTTATTTCAGCTGACAGTTGTAATTCATCATGAAAGGAAGTAGGAACTCATGCAGGACCACAGAGTGCTGCGTACTGGCTTGCCCTCCTGGCTTGCTTAACCTGTTTTCTTATGCCACACAGAACCATCTGCCCAGGGGTGGCACCACCTACAATAATCTGGGCCCTTTCACTTCAATCATTAGTTTAAAAAATTCCCTACAGACTTGCCTTCAGGCAGTCTGATGAAGGCATTTTCTCAACTGAAGTTCCTCTTCCCAGATCACTCTAGCTACGGTCAAGTTGACAAAGACTAACCAGGACACATAAGGAGCAAAGTTCACATCTAGCCTGCTGTGTCCTAACCCCATGCTTAGTAGCTAGTGCTGCCATTTGTTCTGTGTAGTTTTGTTTGGGTTCTGGGTATTTATTCAATTATACACATCCTATGCATAAGCTCTATAAGTGAACTATGCTGCCAGTCCACATATTTTAATTTAGATTGTATCAGTACCCAACTTCTAAATTTCAAATCCCATATTGGTATATAAATTAAAATATAGTAATCACAAAAATAATCATGATCATAATGCACAAATCAGAACCAAGGGCTTGAGTCCTAGCTCAATGGTAGAGCTCTTGGCTAGCATGCATGAGACTCTGGCTTTAATCCTCAACACCCCAAAATAGACAGGCAGAAGTAGGTGTTTAATAACTTTTTGCGCCAGACAGTGGTGGTGCACACGTTTAATCCCAGCACTAGGGAGGCAGAAGCAGGTGAATCTCTGTGAGTTCCAGGCCAGCCTGGTCTACAAGAGCTAGTTTAGGACAGGCTCCAAAGCTACAGAGAAACACAGTCTTAAAAAACCAACCAACAAAACCAAACCAAGCTAATAACTTTTCACTCCAAGCGTCCTGGGGCTGATGTGCCAGCGATGTCTTTCTACTAGCCTTCAGATGTTGTATGACCAAAGGCCTGGGGAGATGGTGGTCAGCGATGTGTTTGCTACTGAAGCTTGAGGACCTGAGTTCAGAGGCCTAGTACCCATGTAAAAACCTTGGTACAGCACAATACACTTGTCTTCCAGTGCTGGAGAGCTAGAGCCTGGAGGGTGCTTGGAGCTCCAGGTTCAGTGAGAGACCCTGCTCCAAAAATGAGAAGAGAAATAATTAAGTATCAGGTACCTGACCTTGACACATATGCATGCAGCATGTACACACACCCCAGAGATGGTTTCTCTCTCTTCTATGTCAGTAGGCTGCTATAACTAATCCTTCATCATATGAACATAATTATCACATATGGCCATTGGTTTGTTTTTTTAATTAGAACTTATTCATGGAGAACCAAGTTCTATAGCTTCAGTGGAGCTTAAAAATACAGCTGTGAGGGGGCTGGAGAAATGGCTCAGAGGTTAAGAGCACTGATTGCTCTTCCAAAGGTCCTGAGTTCAATTCCCAGCAACCACATGGTGGCTCACAACCATCTATAATGAGATCCGGTTCCCTCTTCTGGCATACAAACATACATGGAAGGAATGTTGTATACATAATAAATAAATAAATCTTTAAAAAAAAATACAGCTGTGAGCCAGGTGGTGGTGGTGGCACATGCCTTTAATCCCAGCACTCAGGAGGCAAAGACAGGAGGATCTATGTGAGTTCGAGGCCAACCTGGTCTATATACCTTCCAGGACAGACACCAAAGCTACAGAGAAACCCTCTCTTGAAAAACAAAAAACAAAACAAAACAAAAAAAACAGCTGTGATGGCTAGAGAGATGGCTCAGTGGTTATGAGTACTGACTGCTCTTCCAGAGGACCTGAGTTCAATTCCCAGCACCCACATAGCAGCTCACAACTGTCTATGGGATCTGATGTACAGATGTACATGCAGACAAATATTAGTATAATAAAATAAATAAATCTTTAAAAATTACAGCTGTGAGTAACTTGCACATTTAAAATAATGATATAGAAGCCAGACATGTTGGCTCATGCCTGTAATCCTAGAACATAGGAGGTAGAAGTAGAAGGATCAAGATTTCAAGACCAGCCTTGGCTACATAGTAAATTCAAGGCCACCCTAGACTGTATGGCCAAAAATAAATAAATTGAATAAACAAATAAAAATAAGTACATGGGATAAAGGGGAAAAAATCAAAATTAGGAGACAAATAGAAGTCTGGCATGTTGCCTAAGATAAAATATTTAGAGTATAAAACTATAAGTCTTATTCACAATACATGAAAGCCACCAAAACTAATCAAGAAAATAGAACATGATAAAAAAAAATCAGGTTAATTTAGTGGGGCTTTCCATTGTGGCTCAATTGGAAGAGTGCTTGTTCTACATGCACAAATCCCTGGGGCTGAACCCCAGCACCAATACACTGGGCATTGTGACACATACCTGTACCCTAGCACTCGGGAGGCAGAACAATCAGAAGTTCAAGATCCTCCTCAGCTGTATAATGAGTCAAGGCCAATCTGGGTTATGTAAGACTCTGCCTCAAAAAAAATTGTGTACACTTCACAAGAAGAAATATAAGTTATTCAAAGTATAGAAAAAAGTATTCAGAGCTGGGGATATATTTGAATGGTAGGCAGGTGACAGAAATCCAAGGCCCTGGGCTGGGTCCATATCCCTGGAGCAGGGAGGGAAAGAAGTTTAACCTCTCTCTGTTCATCAGAGAAATGCAAATTAATTAAAACCAATTTTCTCGTGCTTGTCTAATCAGCAAAACTTCAATTGGTAATAACATCAAACATCATAAAGATACAGGGGAAAGGAACCTTGTATATACTGTAACTATAATATAAAATTGTATATAAATTTCTATAATTTTTTTTCAAGATAGGGTTTCACTGTGTAGCCTAGACTGTCCTTGGACTATGTTGCCCAATCTGGTCTCAAACTTTTGACATGGTTATGACATGTAGCAGGGTTAAATTCCCTGCAGGGAGCCTCCAATCAGGCTAGGCCTGAGTTCCAACATATAGAGGTTGGAGATGTCAGAGTGTAGGTTGCTGAAAAAAGTGCTGAGATTACAGATATGAGCCACCACCTGTCCAAAATAATAAATGAATGAATGAATGAATAAATAAATAAATAAATAAATAAGCCGCATGATGGCTCATAACCAGCTGTTACTCCAGTTCCAGGGAAATCTGATGACCTCTCATGGTCTATGTGGGCACTGCATACACACAGACATCCATGCAGGCAAAACACCCTATATATATATAAAAATTTCTTTAAAAGCTATTTCTTTAAAAGCAAGGTGGTGGCTCATTTGTTTGTTTGTTTGTTTGTTGTTTATTTGGATTTTTTAGACAGGGTTTTTCTTTAGTTTTTGGTGACTGTCCTGGAACTAGCTCTTGTAGACCAGGCTGGCCTCAAACTCACAGAGACCCGCCTGCCTCTGCCTCCTGAGTGCTGGGATTAAAGGTGTGTGCCAGCACAACCTGGCTCCATTTGATATTTTTTGATTCTTTATCAAAGATCAGGTGTTTGAAGATGTGTGGATTGATATCTGGGTCTTTTATTTGGTTCCACTGGTCCTCCTGTCTGTTCTTATGCCAATACCAGGCTGTTTTCAGTACTGTAGCTCTGTAGTAGAGTTTGAAGTCTGGGATTGTGATGCCTCTAGTTCTTTTATTGCCCAGGATTGTTTTGGCTATTCTGGTTTCTTCTTCTTTTTTTCTTTTTTCTTTTCCAAATAAAGTTGAGTACCGTTCTTTCAAGGTCTTTGAAGAATTTTGCTGGGATTTTGATGGACATTGTGTTGAATCTGTAGATTGCTTTCAGTAGGATTGCCATTTTTACTATATTAATTCTGCCTACCAAAGAGCATGGGAGGTCTTTCCACTTTCTGGTGTCTTCTTCAATTTCTTTCTTCAAAGATGTAAAGTTCTTGTCATACAAGGCTTCCACTTGTTTGGTGAAAGTTACTCCGAGATATTTTATGCTATTTGTGGCTATTGTGAAGGGTGTTGATTCTCTGATTTCTTCCCCAACCCTTTTATCATCTGTGTACAGGAGGGCTACTGATTTTTTTGAGTTAATCTTGTATCCTGCTACATTGCTGAAAGTGCTTATGAGTTGTAGAAGTTCCTTGGTAGAATTTTTGGGGTCACTTATGTAAACTATCATATCATCAGCAAACAGAGTTTGACTTCTTCTTTTCTCATTTGTATCCCTTTGATCTCCCTTTGTGTCTTATTGCTCTAGCTAGGACCTCAAGAACTATATTGAATAGATATGGAGAGACTGGACAACCTTGTCTTGTTCCTGAATTCAGTGGAATCGCTGGGAGTTTCTCTCCATTTAGTTTGATGTTGCCTGTTGGCTTGCTGTATATTGCCTTAATTATGTTTAGGTATGTTCCTTATATCCCTGCTCTCTCCAAGACCTATATCATGAAGGGATGTTATATTTTGTCAAATGCTTTTTCAGCATCTAATGAGATGATCATGTGATTTTTATTTTTCAGCTTGTTTATATAGTGGATTATGTTGACAGATTTTCATATGTTGAACCATCCCTGAATCTGTGGGATGAAGCCAACTTGGTCATGGTGGATGATGGTTCTGATGTGTTCTTGGATTTGATTTGCTAGTATTTTATTTAGTATTTTTGCATCAATGTTCATGAGTGAGATTGGTCTGTAATTCTCTTTCTTAGTATTGTCTTTCTGTGGTTTGGGTATCAGGGTAATTGTAGCCTTTATAAAAAAGAGTTTGGCAATGTTCCCTCTGTTTCTATTGTGTGGAATAATTTGAGGAGTATTGATATTAGTTCCTCTTTGAAAGTCTTGTAGAATTCTGAGCTGAAACTATCTGGTCCTGGGCTTTTTTTGGTTGGGAGACTTTTGATGACTGTTTCTATTTCTTCAGCAGTTATAGGTCTGTTTAATTTGCTTATCTGGTCTTGATTTAATTTTTGTAAGGATAACCAGAAAGTTGTCCATTTTCTTTAAGTTTTCCAATTTTGTGAAGTACAGGTTTTCAAAATAGGACCTGATGATCCTCTGTATTTCCTCTGTGTCTGTTGTTATGTCCCCCTTTTCATTTCTGATTTTGTTGATTTGGATATTCTCTCTCTCTGCCTTTTGGTTAGTTTGGATAAAGGTTCGCATATTTTGTTGATTTTCTCGAAGAACCAACTCTTTGTCTCATTGATTCTTTGTATTGTTTTCTTTGTTTCTATTTTGTTGATTTTAGCTCTCAATTTGATTATTTCCTGCCTTCTAGTTCTCTTGTTCTGAAGTTTTCAAATATTCTGTTAATTTACTGGTGTGGGATCTTTCCAGCTTCTTTATGTAGGTATTTAGTGCTGTGAACTTGCCTCTTAACACTGCTTTCATTGTGTCCCATAAATTTGGGTATGTTGTGTGGTCATTTTCATTGAACTTTAGGAAGTCTTTAATTTCCCCCTTTATTTCTTCCTTGACCCATTGATGATTCAGGTGAGCATTGTTTAATTTCCATGTGTATGTGGGTTTTCTGGAATTAATATTGCTGTTGACTTCTAATTTTTAAGCATGGTGATCATATAAGGTACATTGGGTTGTTCCAATTTTTTTGTTTTTGTTGAGGTTTGTTTTGTTACCAAGTATGTGGTCAATTTCTTAGAAGGTTCCATGAGGTGCCTTGAGAAGAACGTATATTCTTTTCTGCTTGGCTGGAATATTCTATAGATGTCTGTTAAGTCCATTTGAGTCATAACATCTGTTAGTTCTCTTATTTCTCTGTTCATTTTTTGTCAGATTGACCTGTCCAGTGGTGAGAGGGGAGTGTTGAAGTCTCCCACTATTAGTGTGTAGGGTTTAATATATGATTTAAGCTTTAGAAGTGTTTCTTTGACATATGAAGGTGCCCTCCCTTGTATTTGGGGCATAGATGATCAGTATTGAAATTTCCTCTTGATGGATTTTTTTTGTGACTAGTATGAAATGTCCTTCTTTGTCTCTTGATTGATTTTAGCTTGAAGTCTATTTTGTTAGTATTAGGATAGCTACACCTGCTTGTTTCTTAGGTCCATTTGATTGGTATATTTCTTCCCAACATTTTACTCTGAGATGATGTCTGTCTTTGAGGTTAAGATGCATTTCTTGTATGCAGAAGAGGGATGGATTCTGTTTTCATATCCAATCTTTTAGCCTGTGCCTTTTTATAGGTGAGTTGAGTCTATTTACATTAAGGGATATTAATGACCAGTGGTTGCTATCTCCTGTTAATTTAGTTTTCATCGTTGGTGATGTTAATTTGTGCATTTTTTTCTTCTTCTGGATTTGCTGTAATGAGACCATCAATTGTCTGCGTTGTTGTTGGCGTAGCCATCTTCCTTGGGTTGGAATTTTCCTCCTAGTATTTTATGTAGGGCTGGGTTTGTGGCTAGGTATTGGAGATCTACATTTGTCATGGAATATCTTGTTTTGTCCTTCTATGGTGATTGACAGTTTTGCTGGATATAACAGTCTGGGCTGGCATTCGTGGTCTCTTAATGTCTCTATAATGCTTGACCATGATCTTCTGGCTTTCATTGTCTCCATTGAGAAGTCAGGTGTAATTCTGATAGGTCTAACTCTATATGTTATTTGGCCTTTTTTCTTTGCAGCTCTTAATATTCTTTCTTTACTCTGTATGTTTAGTGTTTTGATTATTATGTGGCAAGTGGACTTTTTTTGGGATCCAGTCTATTTGGTGTTCTGTAAGCTTCTTGTATCTTCATAGGCATATCTTTCTTTAGGTAGGGAAAGTTTTCTTCTTGACTTGTTAAATAAATTTTCTGTGCCTTTGAGTTGAACTTCTTCTCCTTCTTCTGTACCTATTATTCTAAGATTTGGCCTTTTTATGGTGTCCCATATTTCATGGATATTTTGGGTTAACCTTTTGTTAGATTTAATGTTTTCTTTAACTGATGAGTCTATTTCCTCTATTGTATCTTCAGCGCTTGAGATTCTGTCTCCCATTTCTTGTATTCTGTTGTTCATGCTTGCATTTGTGGTTTCTGATCTTTTCCTCATGATTTCCGTTTCTATAATTTCTTCAGCTTGTGTTTTTTTTAATTTTTTTCTATCTCAGTTTTCAAGTCCTGAATAGTTTCTTTTTTTTTCTTAAAGATTTATTTATTTATTATGTATACAACATTCTGCCTCCATCTATGCCCACACACCAGAGGAGGGCGCCAGATCTCATTACAGATGGTTGTGAACCACCATGTGGTTGCTGGGAATTGAACTCAGGACCTCTGGAAGAGCAGACAGTGCTCTTAACCACTGAGCCATCTCTCCAGCCCCTGAATAGTTTCTTTTATATGTTTAAGTTTATTTTCTTGGTTTTCTTTAAGTGATTTGCTGATATCTTATACTTTTTTGTTTGTTTTTCTCTCCATTTCTTTTCTTTTCTTTTTTGAGACAGGGTTTCGCTGTGGCTTTGGAGCCTGTCCTGGAACTAGCTCTGTAGACCAGGCTGGTCTCGAACTCACAGAGATCCGCCTGCCTCTGCCTCCTGAGTGCTGGGATTAAAGGCGTGTGCCACCATCACCCGGCATTCCCTCCATTTCTTTAAGGTAATTTCTCATTTTATCTTTAAGAATTTTAAACATTCTCTTGATGTTATTTTTTAGATAATTTTCTTCTGGTTCGTCCATATTTGGTTGTTCAGGTCTTGCTTTTGTAGGGTCTTTAGGTTTTACTGGTATTGTCTTGCTCTTTGTGGTGTTGCATGTGATCTTACCTTTTCTACACATCTTTTCCTCTAATAGGTGTTGTTGGGGCTGTCTGAGGATCTGTTGAATAGTCTTCTAGGTGCCAGTGAATCCAAAGCTCAGATGGTTGTTCCTCGTGGTACAGTCAATGTCACAGTTCTAGGTACCCCATTGGTTATTCCTGTTCCTGGAAGTAGTTCAGTGCTCCTGTGCTTTGGTCTGCTCCCTTGGAGTTTGCTGTCTCAGGCTTACTTTAGCCTAGGCTGCTGGCTTTGATCTGTTTCTTTAAATCTTGGTCTGGATCTCTCCTGCAGAAGTCCCTGACTTGGAGTTGGACCTGTTGTGGTCGAGATCACTGACTCTGGATCTGGTCACTGTTCAGTCCTGATCAGCTCATGTCCTGGTACTGGGTTTGCTCCTGGCTTCTGCTCCTGGTGGAGCCTGTTCTCTCTGTGTCTTAGGTAACTGGTTCAGTCTACTCTGGTTCCAGGGGAGATTGCAGACTCTGAGTCAGGTCATTGGCTCAATCCTGGTCTGCCAGTGTCCTGGGACTAGGTTGGATCCCAGGGCTGGATTTGCTCCTGGCTTCTGCTCCCAGTGGAGCTTTTTTCCTCTGGCCCTCTTTGTCCTAGGAGTCTATCTTCCTGCTTCAACTGCCTGATCTCTTGATGGCTAGAATTTGTTGCTGTGCCTGATTTCCATCTCTCTTTGGCAAGTCCTTGGGCCACTTCGTTATTCGTCATCTTTTGTACTACTGGTCTTTCTATACATTCTCCTTGCAGTATCAGATACTCTCTGGTCTTTCTCTTCTCTTCCCTCAGGCCCAAATCCTAGCTCCCTTGGACAGAAGTGCTGAGGTAGGCCTTCTTTTCCTGATACCCTTGAAGCCTCATCCTCCCTAACCCAAACAATCATCAAGCTGTTTCCTCACCAAGACAGTCACTCTCTAATAGGACCTCTGGTACCTGCTATTAAAATACTTTCCTCTCTTCCAGTACATATTATGGTTGGAAGTGTAAATGATAAATAATTAGCATGTTACTTATCTTTATTACCTCTTCCCATTGACTCTTAAGTAAAGCCATATCCCTTGGCTAATGGTGGTAAGAGATGTCTTAATTAGCCCTGATTTCCTGCAGTGGAAAGTATGGGCTGTGAAACAGTAACATCATTATGACCCTAATCATACTTTTATTTCCTCAGGAGAGGGTTGCAAATGACTTATAATTAAGCTGGGACATCTCTGCTAAAAAGTTAGATTTTATAGTTAACATGTAAACAGAAGTATAATTTATGATGTTGCAAATTTTTCTTCTCTGAGGGAATTAGCCTATCAACTTGTCCATTTAAATATGAATATAGGGCTGGCAAGATGGCTCAGAGGTTAAGAGCACAGACTACTCTTCCAGAGGTCCTGAGTTCAATTCCCAGCAACCACATGGTGGCTCACAACCATCTGTAATGAGATCTGGTGCCCTCTTCTCGCCTGCAGGCATGGAGGCTGAACACTGTACATAATAAATAAATAAATCTTTAAAAAAATATGAATATAGAGTTGGGTTGTAATTACACATGTTTGTCATCCCAGAACTTGGAGGGTAGAAGCAGCAGGATGACAAGTTCAAAGACATTGTCAGCTAACAAAAAACTAAAAAAAGCTAACAGTAACTGGCTTGGCATGGTGACTAATTAGTAGTCAATACCCAGTTCATGGCAGCAACAGAAATTTTACAATAATTGCTATTATTTTCATAGTAGTTGTCTTAGTTGCTTTTCTTCTGCTGTGATGAAACTTTGTGACCAAAGTCAACATGGGAAGGAAAGGGTTTATTTGCTTTTATCCTCCTGAATCACAGTCCATTGAAGGAAGCCAAAGTAGAAACTCAAGCAAGGCAGGGACATGAGGGCAGGAGCTGATGCTAAGTCCTTGGAAGAATGCTGCTTACTCACTTGCTCATCAACAGCTTTCTCAGCCTGTTTGCTAGTCTGCTCACTCAAGCGCCGGTTCTCTCCCTCCCTCCCTCCCTCCCTCCCTCCCTCTCTCCCTCCGTCCCTTCCTTCCTCCCTCCCTCCTTCCCTCTCTTCCTTCCTTCCTTCCTTCTCTCTCTCTCCTGTTCTTTTTTTTTTTTCTTGAAACCAGGTTTCTCTGTGTAATGTTGGCTGTCCTAGAACTCACTTTGCAGACCAGGCTGGCCTCAAACTCAAAGAGATCCCCCTGCCTCCGCCTCCCAAGTGCTAGAATTAAAGGTGTGCACCACTACTGCTTTCAGCCTGCTTTCTTATAGACCCAGGCCCACCAGCCCAGGGGTAGCACTACCCACAATGGACTTCCTCCATCAATCACTAATTCAGAAAATGTTTGAGAGGCTTGCCTGTCTACAGTCTGATTTCTGGAGGCCTTTTCTTAATTAAGGATCCTCTTCCAGATGACTTTGTGTCAAGTTGATATAGAACTAGGCAGGACAGTAGTTAGTAATCTGTTAATTTCCACTAATTAGTTTTATTATTTTAGACTATACTTTATTTTTATATAACAATATTTTATTTTTAGAAATATAATCTCATGTATCCTACTGTAGTCTCAGCCTTGGAAGAAGCTATGTAGTAATGATTGACCTTGAACTTCTGATCCTACTGAATAACAAGTATGCACCACCATGCCTTGTTTATTCAGTGCTGGGATAGAATCGAAGGCTCACTGTGCCACCGCAACTAGTAAAAGGAAATCTTCAACATTTTCCTACCAATCTAGTGCGCTCTAGTTCCTCTAGTGCGCTCCTCCACTCTCCTTCCAGCTGGACTCAGCCGTTCTGCCATTCCTTATGTCCTTGCGTTTGTGGATAGAATCCCATCACTTACGTATACTCACGGACACTGCACCTGTTTCTGCCTTCCGTGCCTCCAGGAACTGTATTCTATCCTTTGTATTAGATCAGCAAACATGCCATTGCAGGTTATACGTCAGAAAACTCCTTTCAGCCAGCTGTGACACAAGCTTGCGCTCCGAGCTTCCTTCGAGGCAGGAGAAGAAGTTGAGATAGATTTTGTACTTCTGCTTGGTTGAAACTTCCCTTTCCAGATTTCTGATGGCTGTCACATTGCCAACAATGGGGGTAGTTCTCAACCCCCATTTTCAAGACATGGATATTTGGACAGATTGCTTCAACCTTAATGAAATACTTGTCTAGCTTCTAAAATCATCCTTTCCTGGTTTTCTTTCAAGCTACTAGCCACTTTCTATACTTAATTCAGAGGAGATGTCAACCATTTTCATTATTTTATCATCTTGATAGTGGTGGGTCCTAAATTTGTGTCTGAAGTTTGAATCTTCTCTGAACTTCAGACTTACATATCCTATTATGATGTATCTGGTCTATACCTTTAGATTTATTTATTGTGTGTGCATGTGGGGGGGTGTCTGTTTACACTGCATGTGTTTTTTACACTGCATAAATGCAGGTGCCCACAGAGGCCAGAAAGGCCTTAGATCCCCTAGAATTGGAGTTACAGGTAGGTGATAGCTGCTGACTGAAACCCAGGTTCTCATCAAAAGCAATTTGTGCTCTTAACTGCTTGAGCCCTCTCTCCAGCTCCCCACTCTCTATCTTTGGATATGTCCAATTTGTGTCCAAACTTAACACATTTTATCCTCTCTCCAATTTTACATATCTATAAATAGCACCGTGTAGTTTTCTAGTCGCACCGAAGTCTTGAAGTCTCTACTGACTACTTTCTCTCTTAGACATCAAGACCATTAGCAAATCCTGTCCATTCAGTGTGGGTTCAGACACAGAACTGACCCTTTCCCACCACCCTCTGCTTGGCTACTGCACCCAGTACTCTGCATCCTCTTGTGTAGGTGACTTCACGGCTTCTTGGCTTGTCTTCCCTGCTCACTGTTACAGCACAGTTAGAGCTCAGTGATGAGCACTTGTGTAGGATGTGCAAGGCCCTCGCTTCCTTTTCCAGGACTAGAAAAGGATTTTAAATTCTTTTTTTGTTCAAACTAAAAGATTTTAAATCTTTTTGTTGTTGTTGTTCAAATTTCCCTTGTAGATTTCCATCACGTTTTTAATAAACTCTAAAAAAGATCCTTAATATGGGCTAGAAGATTTTGAATGGTTTAGCTTCTGGCTGCTGTTGTGATTTCATCTCCCCCCACCTTCCTCATCTGGTCCAGACACAGCAGCCTCCTGTCTAGTCTTTGGCATATCAAGCATATTCCTGTCTTCACACTTGTGCTCTTTGTACAGACTGTCGTCTCATTCTCTTCCCTGCTCAGAGGAGCCTCCTCATTATATCTTGTGCTCTCTGAATGGGATGCTCTTTGTACAGACTGTCGTCTCATTCTCTTCCCTGCTCAGAGGAGCCTCCTCATTATATCTTGCTCTTCTTCCTTCATTTTTGTTATTTGGTTTTCTTTTATGGTTCTTGGCTCTACTTGACATTTTCCGTTATTTTCTCCTCTTCTAGAAAGCTAATTTATTAAAGAAAAATCTATTTTTATTATGTATTTATTTATCTTTTTATTAGTTTTTTTGAGACAGGGTTTCTCTGTGTAACAGCCCTGGCTGTCCTGGAACTAGCTCTTGTAGACCAGGCTGGTCTCAAACTCACAGAGATCCACCTGCCTCTGCCTCCCGAATGCTGGGATTAAAGGTGTGTGTCACTCCGCTGCCCGGCAAAAAGATCTATTTTTATTTTTGCAATATCCCTAGGACCTAGAACATTACTGTGTTATACCATGTTTATTGAGTGAATAAATGAAGAACTTTTTTCTCCATCTTTTAGAGTGTATCTATTTATATCTTATGGTAATATATATGTATATATGTGCTAACTATGTTAACAGTTTTTGCTATCATCACCACCAACCATCTCTAAAACCTCATCTTGTAAAACTGAAACTCTATGCACCAGGCCTGCCAGCCATCATTCTACTTTCATTTCGTAAAATGGTTTTTATGTTTCTTTCCTTATTTTGTGCAGGATTGGGTGGCAACATTTGTGTGGAGGAGTTAGTTCTCTGTTCACTACATTGTTTCTAGGATGGGGCTGAGATTGTCAAGCTTGCAGATAAAACACCCACCTCACTGCCACTAGACCACCATTCTACTCTCTGTGTCTGCTCTCTATTTGGTTCTGGCTTATTTTTGTTTATTTTTATGAATATTTTAAAAACTACTTTTTGGGGCTGGAGAGATGACTCAGAGGTTAAGAGCACTGACTGCTCTTCCAGAGGTCCTGAGTTCAATTCCCAGCAACCACGTGGTGGCTCACAACCATCTGTAATGAGATCTGGTGCCCTCTTCTGGCATGCAAGCATACATAGAAGGAATGTTGTATACATAATAAATAAATAAATCTTTTTAAAAAGTTACTTTTTAATTGTGTGTGTGTGTGTGTGTGCATGTATGTGCAGTGGTGGAGGTGCCACAGTGTATGTGTGGATGTCAGGACAACTTGCAGGGTCCCAAGGATTGAACTCAGGTCGTCGGTCCTGATGGCAGATGCCTTTGATGGCTGAGCCATCTGGCAAGCTTTGTACCCATGATTAAACCCAGGGCCTTGCACATGACGGTAGGTAATTACTATTCACTGAGTCATAGCCCAGTCCTGACTTTCTATCTTCAGGAGCAATGTTTAGTCATGAAGAGGTAAGGTTTGACTAGTTGAGGAGGCATTTTACTCCTCTTTTACTAAGTGCTTCTTCTAAATGTTTGGCACTGTTAGGTGCAGTACCAGTCTCCACAGTCCCATTCTGTTGAAATAATAATCACATGTGTTGTGTGCTGGGGGTGGAACCCAGAGGTTTTTTATTATTCTACCATTAAGGGAAAAAAATGAGAAAAGAAAAAAAGAGGAAAGGGAAAGAAAAAGCAGGTGTGATGATATATGCCTAACTGTAAAACCAGCAGGGAATCAGAAGTACAAGGTCATTCTTGGCTATAAGCTTGAAGCCAATCTGAGCTACACGACCCCTTGCCTCAAAATAGAACAAGGGACCTGGAAAGATGGTTCAGCAGTTAAGAGCATGACTGCTTTTGCAGAGGACCTGAGTTTGATCCCAGCACCCATGTCTCACAGCTCACAGCCACCTCTACTTCCAGCTCCAGGGGATCTAGAACCTTCTGGACTTCTGTACTCCACAGACACCTATACCCATGTGCACATGCCTGCACAGAGACACATAATTAAAACAATAAACCTTTAAAACACCACCACCACACACAGAGAGAACTCTGTCTCTTACTGAGTCTGGGCACACCTATACGGACCATCTCACTTCTGTGCTGCTGATAGCTGAGAGAGGGTTAAGGAGGAATTTTGTACTTTAGAGTTATTTCCTATTTCCCTCTTTGCTTTTGTTTGTTTGTTTTGGGTTTTTGTTTGTTTTTGTTTTTGGTCTGAAGTCATTTCTACTTAATAGGAAAAGATGACTTTCGGAGGTAAAAATAACAAATGAGCCCTTTAAAGCAGATGATTCAGCAGCAGGTAGTGTCCTCACAGTGATGTACAGGCTCCCAGAGCCATCTTCATCATTCTCAGAGAAAACCCAGTGTTACCAAGAACGTTTTCGTTGTTGTAACATTTCTGCATTTTCTCTTGCTCTGCTAATCTGCCTTTGGCCTCTATGAGTTTACCTAATCACAGTATTTCATGTAAATGCATGAAATACTTGCATCATGGGACCTTTCATGCCTGGCTTGTCACATGTCTAGACAATGTTTAGGAAAGTTCATCCACATTGGAGTCGCCTTTATGCACTGAGCTATCTCACCACTGCCACCACCTCCTTTTTTGTTTTATTTTTTGAGAAACAGTTTCTCTGTGTAGCCCTGGCTGTCCTGGAACTCACTCTGTTGACCAGGTTGGCCTTGAACTCACAGAGATCCACCTGTCTCTGCTCCCCAAGTGCTGGTATTAAAGGTGTGTGCAGCTGTGCCCAGCTCCAGGTTTCATCTTAGTTTGAAGCCCAGTTACTAAAAAGAAGGTTTGCTGTTGTGTTCAGTCTATTTCCCGAGAGATCTATAGTTCCTTTAGTAGTTTCTACCTTTATCATTATCAAGATTTCCTAGTCCGTTTTCAAAGTGGGGTTACAAATGGATCTGTTCATATCTCAGAGTCAATCTGTTTCTATTCTTTGTCATGTGGTGTGTGTGTGGTGTGTGTGCATGTGTGTGATGTGTGTGTGGTGTATATGTATGGGTGGGGGGAGGGGGTATATATGTATTTTGAGTCGGGATTTTATAGTAGCCTTGGCTGATCTAGAATATACTATATAGACTAAGTTTACCTCAAAATTGTGGCAGTCTCTTACCTCTGCTCTTAGGTGGTAAGATTACAGGCCTGTGCCCCTCCCACCATATCACAAAACCTTATTTTAATATTTTTATTACCATATGCCTTGTTCTTTTCCTGATGTGGAGCTGAAGTATTTAGAAAATGACCGTAATTGTTACTCCTACATCTTTTGGTTAGCTTTCAAAAATCCTGAAGCCTAGGTTGCACTCCATAACAATTATTATTATTATTTTAAATATTTATTTATTTATTATGTATACAATATTCTGTCTGTGTGTATGCCTGCAGGCCAGAAGAGGGTACCAGATCCCATTACAGATGGTTGTGAGCCACCATGTGGTTGCTGGGAATTGAACTCAGGACCTTTGGAAGAGTAGGCAATGCTCTTAACCACTGAGCCTTCTCTCCAGCCCTCCATAACAATTAAATGAAAATATCTGGAGGAGGGAGCCCCAGGCATTGGTTTTTTGAAGATTGCCAAATGATTTCAGTGCATAACAAGGTGGCTTTCCTTACTAGCCATATAATAGCTTAATTGTTCCGCCTCCCGATTATCAACTTACTTGTTAGGGCTAAGTGGATGACTTATAATAATGTGTTTATCCACTTAAAAATGTCCATATGTCACATAAGTGTATTACCAGTTTTCACCTGAACTCCAGTTTGAGGTAACAACTTTTACTTTTTTCCAGTCCTGATAAATCACTTTGCCTCTTGATCCCTGTCAGGGTATGCCTTTCTCTTTACAGTTCAGGGGTGGTGTGTGTGTGTGTGTGTGTATACAAGAGTTCAGTTGTGTTAGTCAACAACTCCCCTTCCTGTCCTTGCAACAGAAAGGAAATGAAGTTTTGTTTGTATGTATATTTAATCTTAATTCCTTTTTATACTTTTTAAGTTTTCTTTGTTTGCTTATTTGTTTTGAGGCAGGATCTCACCATAGCCCAGACTACATGAGCCTTTCTAAGTAGCTACGGCTGGCTTTGAACTCCCATCCCTCCTGCCTCCATCTCCCACCACATCTGGCTACCCCTTTTAAAAATATATAATAAAAGGCATTATTTTAAACCTTGTTGATCTGTTGGATTCGCACCTGATCTGCTTCAAGGAGTGGTAAGCATGTCCTAACATCTTGACTTTGGTAAAAAGTGTAATTTCTAGCCACTTACACAGATTATCTATAGACAACTTGTCCTTCTTGTATGAAGACTTGCTGGAGACGTCTGTCGCCTGAGAGCTGAGAGTGAGTAAACCATCCTCTCTTTCTAGATCTTCATCTGCTGGTGGACGTGGCCTGCAAGCAGGAGCACTTTCCAAAGGAGGAAGAGTTGAAAGAGTGAGACGGAGTGGATGCTGGATGTGACATTGTGCACTAGCCACAGCTGGGCACAGACTAGACTTGCACATGACACGCTGTTGGGATTTTTTCAGTTCTGTTAGGGAAAAAAAAGTATTTTTTGTTTTGTTAATTGAGATTTTGTTAAATTGAAAATTGGGAGTTTGGTATTTCCTACAGCTGTTCAGTTCAGATTACTTACCTTGACAAACTGCTTCAACATCTAGCGGCCCTTTTTTTTTTTCCTGCCCAGATTCCTTTCAAATGAAAAGTCCTGGCCTTCAAGAAGCATCTAAAATCTGCTCTGTTGATGGCACTGGAGCAGTGTGTGTGCTGAGTTGGGATGCCATGTTGAACAATGTCAGCACAATGTCGTCTGTCTCAAGTCACAGTGTGACCCTTTAGGGAAGGTGGTGTGATAAACAAAGACATGCAAGGTCACTGGTGTCACCAGTCCTAGTGGGTCAGGAGTTCCAGGGAGGAAGTTCTGGAAAAACTCATTTTATAAGTGATTAACCAAAAACTTCTCTTGTTTCTGAACCCCACGTCCTGTTTCAGGAACAAGGCATCCAGACTTGGCCCGTCCATCATACTAACAGCCTCTGGTTCTTGAATATTTACGAGAGCATTTTTTCCCATTGTCATGTCTTTCCTTAATTTGAATGATAAATTGTTATAAATAGTAAGAAAGTTTTGTTAATATCATTTACATAAATGTCTTCTAAAGAAAATATTTAATTTATTTAATTATATTTATAAATGCTGAGAGATTTAAAAGTTTTAAAACTTTGTATTTTTATTAACCTTGCAGAATAGAAAGATTAAAGGGTACGTGTATAATTTTGTTTTTGAAGGGTAAATGTACAATATGTGAACAGAAACACTAAGGTTTAACACAATGTTTTCTTATTTTAGATTTTTACATTCAACAAGTATAAATTCTTATCTATAGAGGGTATTATTGTGTGCAAATTTGGGGGGAAATTGCTTCATTGTCATTTACCAGAAGCTATACTTTAATTTTTTTAAAAAAATTTATTTTTTATATACTTTAATTTTTAAGAAGCAGTTTATTTTTGAAATACTAAATGGTTTAAGCTTCTGAGAGACTTCTGGATAGTGGGTAGGTGATCACCATTTTCCCTCCCCTCACAGGACTGGACATTTGAGGAGTGGATTGTGGGGCTGTTTTGAAGGTAAAGAAGGGCATTTTGGATGTCCAGTTTCTGTAGTTGATCCATGTCTACCAAATGACAGCAAGAACCAGAAAGGTTTGAGATATTTCAAGTTGACTAAAACTTTCTTGTTGGATCTACCTCAGTTTTCCTAATAAGTGCTGCAGAACCAAAAGGAAAGTCTATGATTTAAAGCTAATGAAAAAGAAACAGCGCTTAATAATGGCATAAGCACTGGGTTAGCTCTGTAGCTTTACGGTCCGTTTCTTGTGTTGCACTGTGCCTTCCCAGTGATCGCAGACCTACACGTGTAAGAGTTCTAGCTGTTTGGAAGGGTAAGCTCAATTGCTCTACAGCGACTCACTTTAGATTTGAGAGCAGGCTTTGATTCATCTAATTAGACTAGTGCTCATGTCCTGGGCACTTATTCATCTTTACTAGTAAGGCGTGAAAGATGAACTGATTATCAAGACATGCACATCTTGTATCCATGCCAAATATATTGGCAAAGTGTATGAAAAGGAGACCCGGTTTTCTAATGAAGGAACTTTGCCTTTTCTCTGTCCCATTGAAGAGCTGGTAAGTTGTGTAGGTGATATTTCTTCCCCTCAAAATGCCTTTCTTAGCCTTATGTGTATTGAAAGAGATAATACCTTTTGAGGAATACATGTCAAGCAGGAACCTTGGCACAGACATGGTTTCAGTGGTTTAGGGCTTGATCAGTGAATTGCCCTGATCAGCTTTCCATACTTTTGTATATATGAATACAGCAGACAATGGAGCTGGATCTCCTGCTCTACTCAATGCTGGAACCCATCTCCTGAAGCTTTCATCAGTGATTGTGCAAAGGGCAGCAGGAAAGTGAAATCTGCACGTGAATTCGCCAGTAGGGCCTGCCTGACACATGCTAAGAAGGTTCCCGTCCAGCACCAATCAGTTTCAATCAGTCAACAATAAAATGAATGTTCCAACCAGACCTCTTGTCTTGCTTGTTTTACTATTTTTTTTGGTAGCCAGTAGAAAATTTAGTCATTATGATCACTAATGCTGTTGAACCTCAAAGACAATGCATTCTGCTTTTCAAAAACTGGTTGATTTCTTTTCCCCCCTGCAGTTCTGGAGATGAGCCCAGAGCCTGGAATCCATGCAATGCAAGCGCTGTACCTTGTCTTCCTTTTGTTTGTAGTTTTGAGACAAGGTCTTGCTGTGTAGACCAGGGTAGCCTTAAACTTGGAGTAGTCCTCCAGCCTCTCTGTATCTGGAGTCCTGCATTTCAGGTGTGCACTACTCTACAGTCTACTTCTTAGTTTTTAAACATTGCCCTGAAGATGTAATTCAGTTGGTAGTGGGCCTGAAGCCCCGGGCTCATCGTTAGCACCATGTATAGCAAATGCAGTGGTGGTACGTTCCTGCAGTGGCAGCAGAGGTCAGCCTGGGATACATGTGACCAAGACACTGTCAAACAAAGCAACACAACAGAAAGTTGTCCAGACCTTTACAAATTATTATTATTTTTGCTTTTTTTTTTTTGTGGAGACCAGGTTGGCCTTGAACTCACAGAGATCTGCCTGTCTCCGCTTCCTAGTGCTGGGATTAAAGGCATGTGCCACCACCACCCAGTTTACAAGTTATTTTTAATAATGATTAAAAATCTAAATATTTCTAAGGATAGTATTTTCCAGAACCCTGGATTTTAGAACAGGATGAATAGTCTTCAATCGCTAGTCAATCCAGGCAGGAATGGCAGTGGCTAAAGATTATCTGTAATGTTGAGTTGAGGCTGAGGATGTTCTCAGTGGCCCAACACACACAGGCCCTGAACTTAAACCTCAACACACAAAAGAAGTCAATGTCAGTGAGATTGCTTTTTCACACCACAGCAACGCCATCTTGATGACATTTCCAGGGAAGCTCTATGGCATATCAAACTCATCTGAATATTTTTTTACTTGTCATTTTGGTGATCCGAATCAGTGCACTAAAGTATGGCTTAATGTTTGGCTTGACCCTCAGTTTTCCATGGTCTCAAGTCCATGATAAATTTTGTCATCATTCCCAGAGTTCATAATTTCCTTAAGAGAAAGCAATCAAGTTTATAATTATATATATATTGGTTTTTCAAGACAAGGTTTCTCTGTAGCTTTGGAGCCTGACCTGGCACTAGCTCCTGTAGACCAGAGCTGGCCTCGAACTCACAGAGATCTGCCTGCCTCTACCTCCTGAGTGCTGGGATTAAAGGTGTGTGCCACCACCACTCAGCTGCCTAAACTGTTTTTATTTAGCATATTTAACTTTTTAAAAAAGATTTACATGTATGGGTATTTTGCCTGCAGTGCCTGTGGGGGCCAGAAGAGGGCGTCAGATTCCCCTAGAACTGGAGTTACAGTTTGTGAGCCACCATGTGGATGCTGGGAACTGAACCCCAGTCCTCTGAAAGAGCAAGCAGCAAGCGCTCTTAACCACTGAGCCATCGCTTCAGCTCGAAGCGTAAGTTTAACTCTTGGCTTACAGTCTTACTTTGAAAGAATAGGTCTGACGCAAAGAAGGAGATGGAAATAGCAGATTCCAGACTTCTGACACCAGCCTGATTTGAAAGATCCATACAGGTACAGTTTAGACAGAGCTACTGAACTTACAGTATAAGAACTGAAGAAAATCTATGTAGAAAACGCGCAGAAGCTTTCCAGGGTGGCCAACAAAAAGCAACAAGTACTGCAGTGTAAGATCTCTCAGTCCAGTCTGTGTGCCATTTATGGACACTAAAACATGGAAAGAAAAGAAACCTATTTGAGCTTGTATTTGCAAGACTTTGCGCCACTCTTTTGTCATTTGGATTCTTTTATGTTTTCTGTTTATTTCCTCATACCACCATCTGTGCCCTATTGCTTACAGAATTCTCTTAGATATGTTTGAGTGGCCCTGATTTATATGCTGTAGGGAAAAGTAAGGACTGATTGAATTGAGTGCAGTTGGGCTGTGGCTCGCTAGAGGGAGTAAAGGAGCGAGAAGCAGGAAGAGAGAGGGAGAAGACTTGGTTAAGTTTGCGAGGGCGTGCACCCCGAGGAGGCGGGGCGGGCTTGCGTGTAGCTGCTCCACCCTCACTTTGTCAGCAGGTAGAGAGTGTGATTGCAGTCCCAGGGGAGGGAGTTAGAGCTAGAACGCCAATTACCAACCACAGGCTTCCTGCTGTGGGGAGCTGATCCAGAATTGTCTCTGGAAAGGAAGCGTGAGTCCTTCCCTCTTCTGAACTTCCCAAGTCCATCCATGATTCAGAGATACCGCCTTCTCCCTCTGGGATTTTCTGTTTCTGGTATTGAATTGTTGTATTTACTACTTCGTTGTCTTTCAAGAGCTGATCATTTAATTTTCTGTACAGAAGCTGGGGGAAAGGACTTTTGTTAGATTTCGGGGATGATTTTGGATCTTCTTTAAGCATTTCCAGAGTCCTTGAGGACAGTAGCTCTCGTCCTGGAATAAGTTTCTGCCTTTGACCTGCGTGGATTGCTTTCTCAGGCTTCGGAATTTCTCGGCACCTACCTGTAGTGTGTGCACTTGTCTGACCGCAGAGTGAGAAGGTGGAGGAAGACTGAGCCGCACTGGGTTAAGCAGCTCAGATCTTTTTAAAGCAGGATTTATAAAAGCATAATTGAATTTGTTTCACCCCCGTGGATTCCAGTGGGCCCGACAGCGCAACAGGTTTGCAGATTTCTTTTGAAATTCTTTTTTTGTTTTCTCCCTCCCTCTGTCTCAGCAAAAGTAAGGAGTCTATATAGCAGGTTCATGTCCAGTGGCTTGGCTTCGAGCACTGCTGAAGACTGTAGGATTTTCACACTTGACCTCAGAACGCAGTAGGCTTTGTGAGGGAAGTACATTGATAGTTACTTGAGCGTGCTCATTTTAAAATCTGATGCTTATACAAGAACCTGAAGTTTCATAGGAGCCTAGAAATACCCCAGATCTGCTCTACTCTGCTTGATCCCCCCCACGCAGGGTGCTCGATGTAGAGCCTGTGACTTTCCCCCTATCTTTTATTCCCCACCCCCTCAAGGAATTTGAAAACGTGTTAGGAACAGTCCTTTGTTTTCTTCTGAGTCCCAGAGATTACAGATTCTAAGGTCTGGATAGTAGTTTCCACAGCACGTTTGAGGAAAGCCAAAGTGCTTGATATTCTCAAGCTGGAGAATAAAATCTGGAATCCCTGAGCAAGAAAGGAAAGTGGAAACAAATTTGAACTGGGAAATACCTGGAAAGCTGACCTTATTGAGTATCCCAAAATGGGAGTTGGGAGAGGTTTTGGCATTCAGATTTACTCTGTCGGATGTCAAAGATATATGAATCTGTGCCTAATTTTACAGGTACTTTTGGTGGAACACAAAAAAAATATATTGAAGTTCTTTAAAAGTGTATAAATTCAGTAGGCCTAGAACTCTAGGCTCCGCTGAAACACAGTCTAGCATGGACGTTTTAATGAATTCATACTGTAGCCACCTTAGGCATCCCTCCAGGTGTGGCCTAATTCATTTCCACTCCTATTAAAAAGAAAACCCCCTCATGGTCTTCAACCATTTAAAACGGACCGTTTTTCTGGTTAACAAGGGCCATCTTCTGAGCTCTGAGCTGGAGCTCTGCCTCCTCACTTTGATGCACTGCTTAGCCGGCTCCCTTCGTTTTGGTTCCTCAACACTGGGTTTCGTGCCTCAGAAATCGGATACATATGGAAGACCAGCAGCAAGTGATCTGACACACAACCAGTCCACGCTGGCTCTAAGGCACATTTGGAAATTCCAGCGAGCAGTGGTGGTGTTTCTGTACCCACAGTGACGATGGGAGAAAATGACATACCTGCCCCAGAAGTGGGCTGAAAACAAACAAACAAACCCTCTTCTCCTCCCAATCAGGAATGCCCCCTGTGCTTGGGAATACACTGTAGAGACAGGAAGGACCAGAGAGCTCTGACTTGGCTTTCGGAAACTGAAACACAGCGTCTTTCCCCTCCATTTTCTGGATCTGAGAACCTGCCTTTGGGATGAGCTAGTGGAAGCAGTATGCATGGCCGAAGAGCATTGATGCAGCTGGTAGCATGAGTGGCGGCCAGCAGCTGCAGCTGGCTGCCCTCTGGCCCTGGCTGCTGATGGCTACCCTGCATGCAGGCTTTGGACGCACAGGACCCGTGCTGGCAGCAGCGGTGGAGTCTGAAAGATCAGCAGAACAGAAAGCTATTATCAGAGTGATCCCCCTGAAAATGGACCCCACAGGAAAACTGAATCTCACTTTGGAAGGCGTGTTTGCTGGTGTTGCAGAAGTAACTCCAGCGGAAGGGAAATTAATGCAGGCAAGTATAACTTTATTCCATTTTACTTTCCATCTGTTGGAAATACGTCTTCTTCTTCTGTCTGACAAACCAAAACCCGTGCAAGGGTTAGCTTTCCTCCTTCCACTGCTTAGCTTTGCATTTCTTCATTCTTGTACGGATATTGCTTTATTAGCAGTCTAAAGCAAATTTTTATTTTATCGTTAAAGAGATATATAAATTCTGTATTGTAGATGATAATTTGCTTATTTTAATTGGTATTACATAACCTCTTGGGGTATGCATAATAAAAATTTTCTTTATAAATATGTATTTGGGGCACTACTTTACTAGGTCAAAAATACAAGTATATATTTAATACATTTACATCCTGTTAAAATGTAAAAGCTAATTTTAATGATCAAGAGCACCCTGAAATTCTAGACTGTCCTTGGATGATATCTGATTACAGTGTCACTTTTAAAATTCAGTCAAGCTTGGACGCTATGGCTGGCTTTCTACCACGTGTGGGTGGCACCCTATTGCTAACCCCCAGGTGAAGAGGACTAGGTTACAAAATGGACCCCAAGCGTGAACCTGCCCCTGCTCCTTCTGGACCAGCTTTTAAATGTACTGTTCAAAACTTGAAACGTTTATTTGATCCATGTATTTTTTTGAACTCAGAGAGTTTTTCCTGACACAATTTCCTAGGCTTTCGGGCTGTAACTCATTCCCAGGCTACCTATTCTTTAGTTATTGAATTTATGAACTTCCTGGAGCCATTGCCTTTCTTAGACCAATTGCTCATTCCTGTGGTGAAGACAGAGCTTGGTGAGCTGTGCCCTTTTGATGGGCAACCTACTGCCTTGCTTCTTTAAAAGATGTTGTTTATTTATTAAAATTCATTTTGTAAAGTGACACTTCTTGCTGTAGCCATTGGAGGCGGGTTTATACAAGTGATCTCAGCATACAAAGTCAGATTTTTATTTTGTAATATGTGCGGACTATGAATTTTAGTTCATAACTATATGAATATATATGAATTTTAGTTTGTAGTTATATGAAAGAAGGTAAGAACATGAAATAAATTACAGCATTATTTTTCAAACGTGAATACTTTAACTAGGCGTGGTGATCCATGCCTTTAATCCCAGTGCTCAGAGACAGAGGCAGATGGATCTTTTTGAGCCTGAGGCCAACCTGGCCTACATAACGAGTTCCAGGACAGCCAGCAGACATAAAGAGATCATGCCAAAAAAGAAAAAGAAAGAAAGAAAGAAAGAAAGAAAGAAAGAAAGAAAGAAAGAAAGGAAAAGAAAGAGCCTGTTTATTAATGGTTTCGTGGTTCAGTGCTGCTCTTCTTTGGTGGTATTTTGAGACTGGAATAAATGAAGAGGATAAAGAATTGAAGTAGAGCCGGGCGATGGTGGCGCACACCTTTAATCCCAGCTCTCAGGAGGCAGAGGCAGGTGGATCTCTGTGAGTTCGAGGCCAGCTTGGTCTCCAGGACAGACTCCAAAGAGAAACCCTGTCTCCAAAAAAAAAAAAATCGAAGTAGAAGCTTCTGCAAAAATGCCCTAGAATTTGCCATGTGTAAGGGGAATGGTAACTCTGCGGGAACAGAGCGGTGTGAGAAGAAAGGTGCTCCCTGTGCTCCCTGTGCTCCCTGACCTTGCCCCCCTGAGGTGCCTGCTGCACTATGATTTTGGCATAGACAGTTTTACCATTAAGCCATCTGTTTGTATCTCTGACGTCTTAGGGAGCCCCAGTCAGATTCTGTGATAGCATTGCTCAGTAACTTGATGATCTGCTCTGAGAAACAGAGTCCTCTGTCAGTTCTCACTGCTTCCCTTCTAAAGCTTCAGTATTTGCTAAGGGACCAGTACCCGAGGAAGCCCGTGGCATGCCCCTGCCACCCTGCATGCTCTCTAAGCACTCACTGCTCCTTCACTCTGAGCAGGACTGCCAGAATATCCTTGTAAGACGTCAGTTTCTCAGTGTGCAGCTTTGCATCACTGATGATTCTCAGGCTTTACTTTTTCTGCCATATGTGCTGCTTTTGGGTTTTAAAGTAAGTTTTATGATGACTTAGTATTGATCACCGAGTGTGTCAGTTTGGGTCCTGTACACTCTCAGTGAATCAAGTTTTTAGTCCACAGCAGTTAACTAAATTTTCTTAATCACTCCCGAAGACAAACATTTTAAGAAGACTTGTAAGATATCTATCTTTATACATTATTTGATTAACTCTTTCAAAGACCTCTGGTGTTAGGGATACTTGGTTAGTGCGACTAGAATCCATTCTATTTGCTTCTTATCAGATAACTGCGGCTCACTTCCCTTGGAAGTGCTGTCCCTGGTCCTCCATGTGCACCATGGCTGTCTTGGTAGGTCCATTATCCCCACAGCACAGATGGATCATTCCTTGCGACCTTCTGCCTATGAGTTGTTCCTGTTCATCTCTTAAGATTCAATTGGGTCTTTGTAAAAGTACATTATACCAGAAAATTTATATAAAACAGTGGTTTAAAAAAGAATAAGATATTTCTTTCCATTTTCCCAAATTAATTCAGAATGCATACACTTTCATGAAAACCAAATTAATAGGATTTTATTGCTTTGCTTTTTATTGTATTGAACTTATTGCATTTCATTGTATTGCTTTTAAAATTTCCAAGCCATCCCATGACAATGTAGCCCCTTTTGTTTAATAATAATATAGACCGTCCAACTGCCTTTAAAATAATTTTCTTTTTCTTGGCTTTTTCTGATGGTTGCAATTCTCATACATAAGCATTTAAAAGCCGAGAAGTGGTGAGTTTTTGTCTAGATTCTCATTCCTCACTCTTGTTAGCAGTAATGTCTGGGTCTATCTCCTGCCTCTGTCTCTGTCTCTTACTGTGTGTGTGTGTGTGTGTGTGTGTGTGTGTATGTGTGCGTGTGTGTGTGTATGTGTGTGTGTGTTGAACCTAGAGCCTTCCACATGCTAGGTAGATGTTTAGTCGTTGGCTAATGTTCTTCTCCGAGTGCTGGAAGGAAGTTGAAAGAGGAGCTGCCTTCTATTTCCCATCTTGTCTTTTCCTGGAAACCTCACCTCCTGGTCCTGAACAGTCATAGTTCTACTTTGGTCTGGAGTTTTTTCTCTGAGCTGCTGTACCATGCTAACCTGATGTTAACCATGCTCTTTGAAGGGTCCAACTCTTAGGTTCCGTCTGCCTTTGCCAAACCTTTTTTTCTTCCTGCTTATTATTTCCTTCTGCCCTTCCCTGTTTGTCTTCCATTCGGTTTGTATAGTTAGGGTGGCTCACCACTGCTCCTCTGAACAGCTGTTGTTTTTAACTCTTCATCAAAAACAAACAACCAACCAAACAAAGGCCAAGGAGATTTTTGAGCCCTCCTAATACTTGGTGGCGGTTTATAGGGTATTATTACATGATGGTGATTATGACCTATATATTTTTTTCATTTGAACATATTGTTTCCTGGTTGCACCATGCGAATGGAAAATATCCTAGAACTGAGCACTGTCTAATTTCTGGTTTTCTGCCTTGCTTATAATTGATTAATGTTTGTGTCTGTTGTGTCTGTTGGGACCACAGCTATACACGATTGTAGTCATATTTTCTTTTATTTAGAAGAACACCTCCAAGTTGTCTCTAAGCAAAAGAATCCAAGCATCTTAATGTAGCTCTAAAGAGGTCACCGACCCTTTGGCTGTCGCATTTTTCCTGCTCAGCTGGTTGTCCTGGATTTTCTTAGACTCCAGGATAAAGTTATGATCAAGATTAGAATGTGTTGCCCGGAGGCAGCAGACCTGTAATGGGAGCTAAGCTTGGGGTAGTTTCACATTTGGCCCAAAACAGAGAGCACCTCCTGGACAAGTTCCCTTCGCCAGTGCCTCTTCTTGCCTTCTCATCTCTCCTACCTGCCAGCTCGTGCTTGCCCCCTTTAAGTTTTCTCTTTATTTGTATTGAGCACCTGAAACTTCTAGATTGATGTTTTTGGCCAGTGTCAGAGAGACAGTCCTCTGTTGCAAACTGAAGACTTAAGGAGCAAACTGACCCTACATAGTTGTGAGATTGGAACAAAATAGCTTTTACCTCGATGAGGGTCAGATTCTTTGTCTGTGACATTAAGGGATTTGAATATAATAGCTGCCAAACTGATACTGCACGTTTTATATGTATTAGCTCCTTGAATTTCCATGATAACTTTGTGGGAGAAAGTGTTCTATGCATGTTTTCTCACATTTTACAGAAAAGGAAGTTGAGGACTTAATACCTCTAAGGCAATAATTAGTGAGTGATTGGCATAGCTGGAGCTTGAATGGCAGAGCCACGGTTCTTCAACTCTGAATCCTATACAGGTCAAAGGTCGATAGGACGTCAGAGTGAGGCTGTCGGAGGCTGAGCCCGGCACAATGTTCTACTGCCTTCTAATAATTTCTGTATTTCTGTTTTTCTTGATTTGAGTTTGATTGCAGAAAAGTGAGTCAACCAGAGTGTTTGTCCGGGATCTCCATTGCATTTCCTTCCTGCTCACTTTGAAATGTGGTGACTGCTAACACAGGCATGCTAGTGATAAATTTTGAAACAGCATGCATTTAATTGACGTTGCTTAAGTGAGTTCCTTGGATGCAGATTTCAGAGTAGATTTTAGGATTTTTTTTTTTTTTGCTTTGCTGCCAGCCTTTAAAAGAACTACAGAGTAAATATTCAAGGTACAGTCAGCTCTCAGTTATTCATGTTAATGGAGGTGTAGAAAATATAATTATAATTGACTCTGGAATATAGTCAGAAATTCACTATCAGATACAAAGTGTGCCCAGATATGAACCCTGCTCAGGGCCTTCTAGATCTGGCTTTTTGTTACAAACTTGACCTTAAGAAGAGAGAAGTGGCACGATATTTTTAAAATTTTTGTTTTGTGCATATGAGTGTTTTACCTGTATGTATAACTGTGTACCTCTTGTGGACCTGGACCTGTGGAGGCCAGAAGAGGGCATTGGATCCCCTGATCTGGGGCTACAGACAATTGTGAGCTGTCATGTAGATGCTGGGAATCAAATCCTGGTGACTCAAAAAGCAGCCACGGCTCTTAACCAACTGCTGAGTCATCTCTTCAGCCTTTGCAGAATATTTTTAATGGTACTTTTCAAACTTAAGAGTAAATCTCTTGCTGAATGTGGTGGCACAGGCCTGTAATCCCAGAACTCAGGAGACTAAAGCCAGGAGCATTATGAATCAGAAAACAACCTGGACTACATAATAAATTGAAGGCTAGCCTGGGCTATTTAGTGAGACTTTGTCTCAAACAAATAAAACAAAATAAAAATAACAAAACCAAAAAAATATGTCTTTTATAATTACCTCTAAAGTAGATGTGTGTGTATGTATATTCAGTATTTTATGTAGAAATGAGAAAATTTAAGTTCAAATTCATAAATATCTTCCACTAGTAGGAATTAATAAATGAATTGTGCTTCAACTGTTGTTCCTATCATCTGTGTAGTGTTCAGTTATCAGACTCTGTGGGCAGGCATTTTCCTGGTTTGTACTCAAGTGTGTGGAGGTCATTTTCTTTCTTTTTTTTTTTTATTGATATTTATTGAGCTCTACATTTTTCTCTGCTCCTCTCCCTGCCTCTCCTCTCCCCCCTTCAAACCTCTCCCAAGGTCCCCATGCTCTCAATTTACTCAGGAGATCTTGTCTTTTTATACTTTCTACTTCCCATGTAGATTAGATCTATGTAAGTCTCTCTTAGTGTCCTCATTGTTGTCTAAGTTCTCTGGGACTGTAGGCTGACTTTCTTTGCTTTATGTTTAAAAACCACCTATGAGTGAGTACATGTGATAACTGTCTTTCTGTGTCTGGGTTACCTCACTCAAAATAATGTTTTCTAGCTCCACCCATTTTCCTGCAAAATTCAAAATGTCATTATTTTTTCTGCTGTGTAGTACTCCATTGTGTAAATGTACCACATTTTTCTTATCCATTCTTCGATCGAGGGACATTTAGTTTGTTTCCAGGTTCTGGCTATGATAAACAAAGCTGCTATGAACATAGTTGAGCACATGTCCTTGTGGCACGATTGAGCATCCTTTGAATATATATCCAAAAGTGGTATTACTGGGTCTTGAGGAAGGTTGTTTCCTAATTTTCTGAGAAATTGCCACACTGACATCCGAAGGGGTTGTACCAGCTTGCACTCCCACCAGCAATGCAGAAGTGTTCCTTTTTCCCCACAACCTCTCCAGCATAAGTTGTCATCAGTGTTTTTGATCTTGGCCATTCTTACAGGTGTAAGATGGAATCTCAGAGTTGTTTTGATTTGCATTTCTCTGATGACTAAGGATGTTGAACATTTCCTTAAGTGTCTTTCAGCCATTTTAGATTCCTCTGTTGAGAGTTCTTTGTTTAGGTCTGTACTCCATTTTTTTTAAATTGGATTATGTGATCTTTTGGTGTCCAATTTCTTAAGTTCTTTGTATATTTTGGAGATCAGACCTCTGTCTGATGTGGGGTTAGTGAAAATCTTTTCCCATTCTGTAGGCTGTTGTTTTGTCTTGTTGACCGTGTCCTTTGCTTTACAGAAACTTTTCAGTTTCAGGAGGTCCCATTTATTAATTGTTTCTCTTAGTGTCTGTGCTGCTGGGGTTCTATTTAGGAAGTGGTTCCCTGTGCCAATGAGTTCAAGTGTACTTCCCACTTTCTCTTCTATAAGGTTCAATGTGGCTGGCTTTATGTTGAGGTCTTTGATCCATTTGGGCTTGAGTTTTGTGCATGGTGATAGATATGGGTCTATTTTCATTTTTCTACATGTTGATATCCAGTTATGCCAGCACCACTTGTTAAATATGCTTCTTTTTTCCATTTTTTTTTTTTGCTTCTTTATCAAAGATCAGGTGTTCGAAGATGTGTGGATTGATATTCGGGTCTTCTATTCGGTTCCATTGGTCCTCTTGTCTGTTCTTATGCCAATACCAGACTGTTTTCTTTACTGTAGCTCTGTAGTAGAGTTTGAAGTCAAGAATTGTGATGCCCCCAGAAGTTCTTTTATTGTACAGGATTGTTTTGGTTATCTTGGGTTTTTTGCTTTTCCAAATGAAGTTGAGTACCGTTCTTTCGAGGTCTTTGAAGAATTTTGCTGGGATTTTGATGGGCATTGAGTTAAATCTGTAGATTGCTTTTGCTAAAAGGAGATCATTTTCTTTAACAGTTACTTGAATTACTTTTTTATAGAGGATTAAAAAATATCTCTAAAGAGCCAGAGCCAGGTGGTGGCGGCTCAGGCCTTTAATCCCAGCATTTGGGAGGCAGAGGCAGGCAGATCTCTGAGTTCAAGGCCTGCTTGGTCTACAGAGCAAGTTCTAGGACAGTCAGGGCTACACAGAAAAACCTTGTCTTAAAAAAAGAAAAATGTCTTCCTAGAGTTGGTGGTTTCTTTCTTTATTTCTAATGAAGCTCTTTGCATTTTGTCTCTTGTTCACTTGAGAAGAGCTTTTGGCCCTTGTGGGTTTTACTTTTTCCCCTTCAGTTGGTAAGCACAATAGAAGGGAATGTTACAAATGAACAATGTATTATTATTGCAGTATTGGTATCCAGAAACCATGGCAGAGTATTGTAGAGAATGGTATTCATAAAGCTTCTGTAGCAACTTTCTTCCAAGAAGCTGAAGTTGAATCCCAAATTTTTGCTAGCCCTGTAGGAAGAGGTAACATTTTACAGAAAATACACCGAGGTCAAGGAGGCAAGAAAAGAGAGGCTCAGAGACCGAAGCACTGTGCTTTCCAGGAGATGGAAAGGAAATCTTGGGGCTGGAGAGAAGGCTTGGTTTAGGAGCCCTTGCTGAAAACCCTGGTTCAGCTCCCAGCACCTACATGGTAACTCACAGCTGTCTATAACCACAATTCCAGGGGATCTGACATGTTCTGGCCTCTGCAGGCACCAGGTATCCATGCAATGCACAGACAGACTTGCAGGGAAAACAGCCATGCACATGAAATGGTAGTTGAAAAATCTTTAACTGAGCAGTGGTGGCACATGCCTTTAATCCCAGCACTCAGGAGACAGAGGCAAGAGGATCTCTATTGAGTTCGAGGCCAGCCTGCTCTACAGAGTGAGTTCTAGAACAGCCAGGGCTACACAGAGAAACACTGTCTCAAAAAAAAAATCCCCCCAACATATTAAAAAATAAAAATAAAAAATAAAAGTAAGGGCAAAGCAAACAAACAAACAAAAAAGAAACACCCCCCCCCAAAAAAACACCCAACTCTATTTGTTTGTATTTGAAGCAGGATAGACACATGTAGACCAGGCTGGCCATGAACCTCACAGAGCTCTGCCTGCCTCTGCCTCCCAGGTGTTGTGATAAAGGTGTGGGAAATCTATTTTAAAGACGTCCGAGGAAGAGATTCCATGGCCAGTTGTATTCCATGAGGCGCTCCAATTTTGTTGATGGCCGAGGTAGTTCCTCCTTGGATATATGTTGCTCAGTGTGACAAATTAGTCCAAAAAAATGTTGATGGAGCAGCTTCCCAGCTTCTCCGAAAGCTCTTTGAACTGCGTTCTGACCTGCACTTGCTGTTAAAGCCTAAGTCTGGATGGTGAGAGAGACCTGTAAGCGCCCTAGCAACCCTGCTCCCTTTCTTTCCTCTCTCCCCCAGCCATTTGGCTCCAGCCACTCAAGCCTCCAGTAGACTGGGCATATTCCCACCAGAGACTCCAGACACCTTGTTCTAGCCCCCCAATGCCATCGCTAAGTGTCAGGTAAGCCTTGATGAGGCCTTCCTCCACCATTCTGCTTGAGCCACTTCTTGTTCCCTCACGGTCCATATTCCCCTGCTGTGATTTAGTTTTCTTTTCCAAGTTATTGTCTGTAATGACATTCTATTTTTCTAGTTGCTCGCCTCCTCTAAGTGGACTGGGAACACTGTAAGAACAGAGTGTCCCCCCCCCTTTGTTGAAAGCTACATCCCTAGAAATGCCTGTTCTGCTAGGCAGTGCCTTAACACTTGCCGTGTGCTGCGTGAACAGAACTGTCTCCAAGCTGAGGAATAACTCAAGGACAAGACAGGTTTACTTATCGATCACACTCAACTATTTTGACTTATTAACAGCCAACTGTTCCCTTAATAATTTCAAAATCAGACACGACTATCATGAATAAACTTGATATGCTCCATTATACAGCATTTTACTGTATCTATTAATTGATTGATTGACTCTGGAGATGGATCCCAAGCACGCTAAGAAAGCACTGTCTTCCTAATCTACATTTCCAACTCCTACTTAGCATTTACTTGTTTGTGTGTTTGTCTTGTTTAATTTTGTGGATCGTTTTGTTTTGGAGGCGGGGTCTCACTGTTTAGTCTTGGCTAGCCTGGAGTTTGCTGCATAGGGCAGGCTGGCCTTGAACTTGTTGCCAGCCATCCTTCTACCTCTCTGCCTCCCAAGTGCTACAAAACCCAGCTGCTGACTCAGCATTTATTTCATTGCTAGTTCAGCCTTTGCTTCTTAGGAAATTCTGGTTTCCCAAGAATGGGTACTGGGTACTGGTTTTAAACCTCTGATCCCAGGATATTAGCATATATCCAAAGGACCTCACCTTCTTATCTCTTAAATTTGTGATTCCTAATTCTGGTTTTCAAATACCCTAAAATAGTGGTTTTTCTTGCCCCCCTACTCCTCCTCTGTGTGTGTGTATGTGTGTGTGTCTGTCTCTGTGTGTTGCTAGGGATTGAAGCCAAGACCTTCTGCATGTTAAGCAAGTGTTCTTCTAATTGAGCTATAGACTTGCCTCTAGCCTTGGTATGTTTTTTATATATTTATTTTTATTTTATGTGCGTTGGTGTTTTGCCTGTGTGTATGTCTGTAAGGGTGCCTGACCCCTGGAACTGGAGTTTCAGACAGTTGTGAGCTCTCACGTGGGTGCTGGGAATTGAACTCAGGTCCTCTGGAAGAATAGTCAGTGCTTGTGAGTGCTGAGTCATCTCTCCAGCCCTAGGCCTTGGTAGTTTTAAATAACAGATAAGCTATTGTCCATATTCTAAGCATTATAGTTAGGGAAAGTTTGTCCCACGATTTTTAGTATCTTAGAATTTATGTTAAATTTGCAATTTAAGAAACACCAAAATGGAAAAAAAGAAACACCAAAATGATTTAAAAGTTAATTTTTTTAAATTGTAAACCTAAAGGCTCATATATTATTTCTTGAAATGGCAAATAAGATAATGTAGAAGTTCTAATCCGTGAGCTACAAACACTGGTAGTTCTTCAAGCATTGTTCATTTTTACATCTAGACTATCTGTGTTATGAGGGGCTGACCACAGTACAAGCATGGTCTTCAGTTGAATTATCAGGTACCTATCGAGTCTGTACTCCTGGGGACCCAACCCAGGGCCTTGTGCAGGCCACGCAAGCTGCCTCTCAAGTTTTGATGCTGAGTCCTGAAGGGCTGCCTTCAACATTTGTAACTCCGTGACAGTTGAGAAACGGGGTTGTTACATCCGTAGACTAATTTGGCTGAAACTAGAGGCCCTGTGTTTATGTCTGCCACTTTGATTATTCCCTAAAATGAGCACATGGATGTTCACTCTTTGTTGTTCTGGTTTCTCACAAACATTTTCTGTAGTCTGCTCAGTTAACCACTCTGAACGAAAATCGTCTGGTGGTCCAGGTTTTATGCGCTCTTACTTCCTTCGTTCCACTTAGAGCTGTTTTTCCTCATATTCTCGTGCCCACTTCTTCTTTACCCTAGTGAGGGGCTTGTTAGCTCGACGTTGGGATCGAGGTCTACTATTGTAGCCTTCAGTTGCTATGGTAAAACAGTGTTGGTGTGGGAGTGGGGAGGGGAAGCACCAGGTGTCCCTTGTGGCAAATCATCACAGTTCAAGGTGGAATAAAACCCCAGTCCGTTCTTTTCATTTTCAGATCAAGAACTGAATTCAAGAAGATTAAAGTTTATCAGCCAGAGATCTGGTCTATTTTATTGGCTGATAGCTTTAGCCAAGCTCATTTATTTTAAACAGTGAATTAAAAGCTGGGAAGTTTATTGAGAAGATGCCGTAGCTGGACATGGTGGCATACATCTCTAATCTCAAAATCTGGAAAACTTAGGCAAGAGACCTCGTGAGAGTGCAGGG
Source organism: Microtus pennsylvanicus (assembly GCF_037038515.1). Classification (NCBI taxonomy): domain Eukaryota; kingdom Metazoa; phylum Chordata; class Mammalia; order Rodentia; family Cricetidae; genus Microtus; species Microtus pennsylvanicus. Next base: position 33,903,750 of record NC_134589.1, on the reverse strand, counting down.
CCAGTCTAGGCTACATAACAAATTTGAGGCAAGGCTGGGCCACATAGTAAGACCCTTTGCCAAAAACCACCAATTTAGAAAAAGATCTATATTAAGCTTGTATGGTGGCTAACATGTGTGACCCTAGCTCCAAAGGAGGCCGAAGCAGAATTGTCAGCCTGGATCAGGTTAACCAGGGAAACAGCAACAAAGACCAAAATCAGGGCTGGAGAGCTGGCTCAGCAGTTTAGAGTACTAGCTGCTCTTATAGACCACCTAGGTTCAATTCCTAATACCCGTATGGTGGCTCACAGATATCTGTAACCCCAGTTCCAAGGGAACTGATGTCCTCTTCTGACTTCTGAGGGCACCAGACATGCTTGTGGTGCACAGACATACATGCGGGCAAACAGACACATAAAAATCCCATTTTAAAAAGTAATGATTGATTGATTTTTAAAAGATATAATCCTGGGGATATAGCTCAGTGGTAGAGTGTTTGTCTTGAATCCATATGTTCCTAGGCCTGAGCCTAAGTACCGCAAGGGAAAAAGAAGTCTGTCTGTCTTCTATGGCAGAGTCGATTAATGTTCCTGGTACTCAGGAGGCTGAAGCAGGGGGTTGTAAGTTCAAATCTAACTTGGGCTACAGAGTAAGACCCTATCTTAAAGGAAAGAAAAGAAAATATTACAGATTACATTGGATGTCTTTCATCTTTGATCCCTAGTTAACTAGAAGGCATGCTTTAAAACAAACAAATCAGGAAAAATATACTTTGTCACAATTTAGCATTACTTTATGTGGTCCATGACATTTATTCTACCATAAAACTCAATGTAGACCAAATGTTCTGTAACCTGGATCATCTGAAAGCAAGATGTTCTTGGGAGTCTAGGCTGAGAAAACTCATCCCAAGTGGAGGCTGTGCTGGCTTCCTGGGATGCTAACACGGTGATTCCCTTTCTGTGCCCGTATGCTGGGGCAGTTACCACAGGAAATGGGAACGCAGCACACCTTCCACTGGTCCAGCTGAGGAGATGCAGGTAAACACCAGACGGGCAGTGTGTAATGAATGGCACCAGAGTTGATCACATGACTGTAGTGGGCTGGGCATGTGGTTCAAGCAGTGAGGTAGGAGCCTAGCCACATGAGGCCCTGTGTTTGTTTCCTGGTAGCAGAGTCTGCAAATGAAAGTGAATACAGAATTAAGCAAAAAGAAAGTAAATGACTATGGTAATTCAGCCTTGAGTCCCCTGTGATTGAAGCAGAACAGAGTTGTATTAAGTTTTAACCCAGGCAATTTTCAGTGGCTTAAAGCTGAACAGCTGCAGCCCGAGTGGCCACTCACAAATGCAGGCTGTAATGTCCCCTGTATAGTTTTGCATCTTGTGCTCCTCAGTAACAGTCTCTTTAGAAGTCTCAGTGGTTAGGAAACATGCTGGCTTGCGTTCGGATCAAAACTGACTTTCCAAAATAGCCAAGATGTTTCTGTTGATACATTTAGCTTCAAATGGAATTTTATAGAGCGGGAACTTTGAGTTAATAGTATCAGTGTTTTGGTTATGATTCTTCACAACCTGACTCCCATGAAGAGGGTGCTGGATCCCTGGGACTAGATTTCTACACAGTGGTGAGGTTCTGTGTGAGAGCTGGGAACAGAACCTGGGTCTGAGGGTCTGGAAGAATAGTCAGTGCTCCTAACCACTGAGACATTTTTCCGGCCTCTTAAAGGGACACATGTCCCATGGACATATCTATCTGTTCATCCATCCATCATTTCTTCTTCTTGAACTTGCATCTGCCTCCCAGTGTTGGGTTTGTAGGTGGCTTCGCCATGCCAGGAGTACCTCGTTCTTTTATCTGAGCTAAGTGTGTGGTAGATGCTGCACAACAGAGCTCAAAACTACCCCAAGTCTCATTAAAGCCACACAGTTTTTTAGCGGGCCCAGAGACAGCACCCCTGTCTTTTGGTCTTGTTCTGTCCTTAACGTCTGTTAACACGGGGAAATGAGTCTTTCCCTGGTGTTTCTGATTTTAAGTTCCTTTAGTTGAATTGAGGACCTTTATACTAAAAATCATCAAAGCTGTCCCCAGCCCGTGATGGAACCACGTTATCTTCAGTCGCTAAGCGAAGCCTGAGGGAATCTAATCTACCCTTTAGAAAGACCTGGAAGAGGCAGAGATAACCTAGAACCAGAGGGAACCATGGGAGCCAAAGAAGTGTGGGTCTGATCTTCAAAAACCTTGTGAGCATGAATTATTAGAGAAAAGCTAAATAATCACACCAGAACTAAAGTTTCGGAGCATTTGGTAGGTGTTGATTGTAAGCATTCTGAGAGGGTGGAAATGGACTCCTCTGGTTAGTTCCTAAGCCGTCTTACTAAACCACAGCTGTCTGCATTGTGTGTCCCCAGAAGACTTCTGCCTGTAAAAGAAGAGAAAGGCTGCCGTGAAGTTTGTGAGACCCACAGTAGACACAAAAGCGCCTTCTTGGAGGCCAGGCGGCAGAGGCAGCTTGTACAGGCAGGCCTGCTCCTCTCAAAGACTGGGAATCAGATTCTTTCCCCAGGGGGTTTCCAGCTAGTTTGCACTTCAGAAAATTCTTTTCTTTCTCCTGCTGTTCACGCCCTGCAAAGAATTTTCTTCTAACCAAAAAAAAATAAAAAAAAAAGTTTTATAATCCAAGATCTTTGTGCTTAGTTGTTGGACATCAAAGGAAGTTTGGAGGAGACTGGGGGATTATGTGAGTACCCAGAATTTACTCTAAAAGCAAGTCCCCCAAAGAACACGCTTAGAGCTGAAGGAGGCCCTGTGTAACTGCATCTTCATCCTTCCTCGCTTTAGAGGTGCTACGGGTTGCGTTCCTCTGCCTTTGAGCTTGGACTTGTCCCAGGAATGTTTGGTTTTGAGCTGCAGACTTACTAGAAGAGGCCACCCACCCTCTGGATCTGCTGCTTTATAACCTTCTATTTGGAAACATCGGGTACTGTGGAGGAAACCAGTCTTTTAACCTTCAGCGCTTCAGCTCTTGGGAACGTGGTGTTTCTTTCTGGGCAGTTGATGGTATCACCAATTTTGGGAGCCACATTCTCTGCATTCCCCGCTGTCTCTGGGGTGTTGGTGATGTCATTTTCTCCCACAAAGGAAAACCTCAGCACCCCGAGGGCCTGAACTCAGGTCTTGGCAGGTAAAATGAAGGAGGAACTTGCTTTTAGATTTAAACTGATTTGGTCAGGCAAAAGGAGGCACAGCCATCTCCAGTACTGTCACAACAGCCCCGGCTTATTTGTCACCTGGAGAGAATTAAGATTATAAATTACAGAATTGTTTTTCTAGGCGAGAACAAAGATTCATTTAATATTTTGGTTTTTATGCTTGTGCCATCTTTGGATATTATTCCCTGAGCTTTCTGCTCCCTCTGAAAGGCCCTTCTCTTAACTCAGGAAATCTCTAAGCTTTTGAGAACCTATTTCTAGATTATCCAGCTTTCTTTCATTGAACAGATTGACAGCATCAGCCAAAAAGAGAACTGAACTGATGGGTAAAGCAAACTTGGCAACTTCTGCCCAGAGCAAAGCACAGGGCTACAGTAACCTTAGCTTTGTGGGTGGGAGCTGAGGAGCGTTTGCCCTCGGAGATCAGATTCCAGGAGCACCAAGAATGCTCAGTGTCCAATATGGCAGCCCAGGGCCCCACAAGGATTCTATAAGCGTCCTCAGAGCTTTTCTGTGGTGTCCTTGTGGTTCACAAAAACCAACATCATCAGTTACAAAGGTTTGCCCTGAAGACAAACCTCAGAGAAGCATCACTTGTCTGTCTTTGCCCTTAAACATAATCTTTCATACTTTTACTCCTCTCTGAAAGAACATGTTATAGTTTTGTGGGTTTTTTAAAAGTCTTTTTCAGAGACTCAGCAACAGACTATTCACAAAAGTGTTTTTAAATTTTTATTGTGTGTGCATGTACACAAATTTTGTGTCAGTGTGTGTCACGTTTGGAGATGCCTGTGGAAGACAGAAAGGGGAGAATATACCCCAGAACTGTGGTTACAGGCAGTTGTGAACCCTCCAATGTGGGTACTGGAAACCACAGTTGGGGCCTCTGGAAGAGTAGACAGCCAATTTTAACTACTGAGCTATTTTACCAGTAGTTATTTTTATTTATTTTTGTTTTTATTTTTATGTGCATTGGTGTTTTGCCTGAATATGTCTATATGAGGATGTCAGATCCCCTGGAACTGGAGTTACAGACAGTTGTGAGCTGCCATGTGGGTGCTGGGAATTGAATCCAGGTCCACTGAGCCATCTCTCTGGCCCCTCTCAAAAGTTTTAAATGCACTAGTTTGCTCGAGGATAGTACTGCAGTCTCTGACATAAGTAGTATTTACTAGCTTATTCTGCTCAGCAGTGAAACCTTACCTATTCAAGATCAGTCTGTGGCCACATTACCCTGCCCACAACTGATGGAGGAAGCTAAGCTTGGCTGGGCCTAGTTAGTCCTTGGGAGAAAACAAACCAGTTTGGGGGGAGGGGAGTTGTCAAGGCATGAAATTCCAGGTGACAGGAAGACCCGCCAACTCAGAACGTTAGCACGTGAAGGGTGTTCTGGCACACATCTTTAGTCCCAGGACTCAAGAGGCTGAGACAGACAGATCTCAGTGAGTTCAAGGCCAGCCAGGGCTACTGAGGAGACCTTGTCTCAAAACAATAACAAACAAAAAAACAGGCAAGAGACCAATCACAAAAACTAAAACAAAAACAAAAACCTTGACTATTCAAGTATTAGAGTACAGAGTTTTTAAAAACACTCTTAGGACCAAATGAGAAAAGTTCACTGAAAACAGGCATTCTAATCTAGATAAAGACACAGGGAATTAAACCATAGGACGGAAGCCAACCTGCAGCTGACTTGACTTTCACGGTCTTATTTCTCCAGAGTTGTACACTTGAACCAAATTTATATTGCCATATAAAATGCTTGTGTTTTCCAAGCAGTGTCATTCCTTAAGGTATGGGACAGGACTTCACAGTTTGTTTCCATTTCTGTTGTTTTCCTAAAGGGAAGTTTGAGTTGGAGACTGTCTGGCATGTTTCCACACCCCTGCCATACCACCTGCCCTGGCAGACAATGGAGTCAAAAGTCAAGTTCTTTACAGCTGCACCTGCCTTGTAAAGGCTGCCAGAAGATTTGATTTTCTCCAGTAGTTAAACTACCCAGAAACTCAGAGCTGCCAGCCGCTGGCATCCAAACAGCGGGTGCGTGGCTGAAAGCGTGGAGGTCCTCATTTCTAGAGGACGAGGCAGAGTTCTTTCTCCCACTGTCTGGTGTAGGCTTTGGCATGGCATCCTGTGATCATTGTGTTGTTTGTCAGATGGAGGAGATGGAACTTTCTGGCTCACCTGGTTTTCAAGACTTCTGGAAGGGTCATGTGGTGACTTGATACTTGAAACCTATCTCGTCCAAATCTGCATCTAACGAGCTCAAACGAGTATGATCTATAGAGGAGGCACGTATTCCGGAGGGAGGCCACCATGTGGCATTCTCAAGAGTGAGAAGCTGCTGTCTCTCTCACTGTGTTCTCCAGCACTGCAGGTTATCGACTTGGCCACCAGGTGAAAGCTCTTCAATTAGACAGTTATTTGGAAGGCAGCAAAGCAATCTCATGACTATTTTTTCCCCTTTTGAATTATTAGAGTGTTTCTTGGGTTCCTTCAGGGCAGAATTACCTCCTTAGCTTTTAATTTTTGTATTTAACTGGAAGCATTCTAGCCTAAGAACATAATTTCTATCACTGATCAAATAATTGAAGATAATATGCCCCTGAATCATGCTGTGTGCGTAGTGTCCACATCCAATGAGACACTGGGGTAACGGCGTGGAGGGTGCTATGCAGTCAGCAGAGCTTCTCGGTGGTCCTGTGCCTCACTCTCTT